>NC_041714.1:20952847-21066357 GCF_900700375.1 Denticeps clupeoides
CAGTTCTGGTTCTCTAGGACCCCCAACTATGAATACAATTTTTTTATTCACTCTGTTGTAGATTCTATATAGAAGTCAGACAATAAGAAAGTTACAAGTTCATCTAAATATTCTCTAAAGAGGAAGGTGTTGAGCTGCCGTGTGAAGGTGCTCAGTGACTGAGCTGTTCTGACCTCGAGGGGAAGTTCATTCCACCACCGAGGGGCCAAGACGGAGAAGAGTCTAGATGAGCGTCTTCCTTTTACCTTCAGAGATGGAGGGACCAGGCGAGCAGTACTGGAGGCTCGGAGTATAGGTGTATAAGTATAAAGTGTAAAGTGAAGTGATTGTCACATGTGATATACAGCAGCACAGCACACAGTGAAATTTGTCCTCTGCACTTAACCATCACTTGCACTTAACCCTGAGTGAGCAGTGGGCGGCCATGACATTTGAACATGATGCGTGCAGCTACTGGGAGCCAGTGGAGGTAACGTAGCAGAGGGGTGGTGTGGGAGAAGTTGGGAAGGTGCTGCTGTGTCCTCTATTAGTTGTAGGGGCCGGATGGAGCAGATTCTGGGATTTTGGGATCCAGTGGAGGGAACGTAGCAGTGTGGTGGTGTGGAGAAGTTGGGAAGGTGCTGCTGTGTCCTCTATTAGTTGTAGGGGCCGGATGGAGCAGATTCTGGGATTTTGGGATCCAGTGGAGGGAACGTAGCAGTGTGGTGGTGTGGAGAAGTTGGGAAGGTGCTGCTGGGTTCTGTATTAGTTGTAGGGGCCGGATGGAGCAGATTCTGGGATTTTGGGATCCAGTGGAGGGAACGTAGCAGTGTGGATGTGTGGAGAAGTTGGGAAGGTGCTGCTGGGTTCTGTATTAGTTGTAGGGGCCGGATGGAGCAGATTCTGGGATTTTGGGATCCAGTGGAGGGGGTGTAGCAGTGTGGTGGTGTGGGAGAAGTTGGGAAGGTGCTGCTGGGTTCTGTATTAGTTGTAGGGGCCGGATGGAGCAGATTCTGGGATTTTGGGATCCAGTGGAGGGGGTGTAGCAGTGTGGTGGTGTGGGAGAAGTTGGGAAGGTGCTGCTGGGTTCTGTTTTAGTTGTAGGGGCCGGATGGAGCAGATTCTGGGATTTTGGGATCCAGTGGAGGGAACATAGCAGTGTGGTGGTGTGGTATTTTGTGATAACAGTAAAATGTCAGAGACAAATAAAAAGAAATAAAAGCACAATAGTGGCAGGAATTCACATAAGGCTTGTGCGGTGTTTGAAATAGGAATAATGGGAATAAAAGAGGGCGGGAAAAGAGGACTAGCGAGTAACGTCCTTCCAACATCCCCCACCAACAATGCTGGCCTAGAATATGCAATAACAGCACATTAAAGTCCTGCGCCGTGAAAATAGATCACTGCACAACTAGATTAAGCGATAATTTAGAGCCCAATTCAATAAGTGCGAAGCCGGGCAAATTGAGATCCCCTCAACGGATGCAGAAGAGTGAAGGCGTTTGTTAACGGCATTTGCATAGAAATGGCTCGCGCGGCGAAACCGGAGCTAAATACATTTCCACAGCGTGACTCAGTGGACCCCTGTTCTGAAGTTTATAACGCTACTTCCCCGCATTATGAACCGGGGGACGGGAATCGGTATTGAACGTATACGTCCGCCCCCCCCCATTCCGGATCGAGCGGTTTCAACCCTTGTCCTCGTCTGCCTGTAAATTTGAGAACAGTCCCTGCCTAATTTCTGCTTTTTATTGGACCCGCTAAAGCCACGTCACTGTAAATTCAATTTTGTTTGTTAATTTGCTGATCAATAACTGTTTACGCCGTTTGAATCGCTTGGGGAGCCAGATTTATTGTGAGCGTCGCAATGAAACTCTAAAAAAACAGCAAATATCTTCGCTTCCTTGATCAGTTTTGTCGTTTCGCGTGTAGCGTGTTTATTCTCTTTTGTATGGGTGCCATGTGACGAGAGGATTAAAAGATCTGGGCCGCGTAGACTAGGCGAGGCCTTGCCTTCAGCTCCCCGGTAATGTCGCGGTGGAGGGATGGATTTACATAACAAAAAAAAAAAAGAGCTGCCAGGAGGAGCGCGCTGATTGCCGGCGATGGGTGGTAGTAGCCTGGCGGGTAACACACTCGCCTGTGAACCAGAAGACCCAGGTTCAAACCCCACTTACTACCATCGTGTCCCTGAGCAAGACACTTAACCCTGGGTGTCTCCAGGGGGGGACTGTCCCTGTAACTACTGGTTGTAAGTCGCTCTGGTAAATGCTGTAAATGTAAATGTAATGCTTGCCTGCTTTGCCACACTCGCCTCGGCGACAGCCATGACCAGATAAACGCACATTAGCTCAGGCGCGATTGGGCCTATTCGGAGAGGCCGGCCCGTCCTCTGGGTTGCGCTCGTTGCTGCATGTAGCATATTAATTCCGCCGGTGCGCCTCGGCTGGTGGTATCGTGATGCATGACCATCTGTAGTCCCGTACAGAGCCGTAACGAGGACCATAAAGCACCTCGCTGGGACGCGCCCTTGGGCCGGGTTTATTTAGGAGTCTCTGCAGTATTAATTAAACTCTACCGGACCGAGAAACATGTGCAAAACCGCGGTTAAGTGCATGCATGTGCGACAGTACATCGCTAATGGTGTTTTATGATGTGAAGATCGCTAGAGGACGTTGCATCACTGATCTGTCATGGTCACAGTGATCTGTTACTGCAGCCTGGGCTGAACTGGGGGCCTGGCCACGCCCTGTTGGCTTGATTCTTCTCTTATTTCGACTTATTTGGTGCATCTCGCATCTCCAAGGTCCTGGGTTCTGACATGTGAATGGAATTTGCATGCTGTGGGTCTCCTTTGGGTCTTCGGTTTCGTCCTGCTGTCCAAATGCATGTGTGCCAGTCGAAATTTGGTCATCGTGATATTTTTTTCTTCGTCACATTTATAGATTTTTTTGTTTTTTTGTTCGTTTTCATCACTTTCGCATCCCATGTCCTGAGAACCTCGATGACGCCGTTTTGGTACTCTACCCAGTTCAGAATTCAGGCTCATCGATGCACCGGGTCACATCTCACCGCGTGACAGCCTGAAACACTCTAATTTGTCACCGCGGCTGGTGACGCCGCGGTCGATTACAGCTCTCTCTCGGCCCTCGCAGGGTCCTGGAGAGGGGAAGGCGCCTGTGCACCCTCGCATGTAGGACACCAACAAGCCGGAGGCCTGATTTAGAGCCCGACCTTTCCTTCTGGTGCGACCCTGGCGGCGGTCACGTGCAAATTTTCCTTCCCTTTTGTTTGGCTTGGATGCAAATTCGAGGCTCGCCTCAGGATCCGAATCTCATTACTATAATTAAGCCGTGCTTTTGCCGGTTCGGTTCTGGTGTTCCCGGTTTCCTCCTTGCATTGCTCATTAGGGCAATTGCCTAAAAAAAAGGTTCAGACCCTGAGAAAGTGAGAAAAGCTGTCGGCGGACGGGCCCATCGCGGCCCCCGAGGGCGGATGTCTTGCAGCCATTGATTCCGACCTGAAGCCGCGGTCTGATCCAGCTAATTAGGGACCTGCCTTGATTCGTGCCGCGTGCTAATTAGGTAAATCAGGTGGAGCGGGACATGGCTGGAATGAAGGCCCGCAGGACATCTGGCCCCGGGGATCCTGACGGAGGGATGCTGGGGAGGAGGGGCTTTGGCTTTGCCGTAAATAAGGAGAGGTTACATCATTACACACATTGAGGGCACCGTTTCAAACACCGTGTTCTTGGCGACGGAAGAAATGAACAAACCCCCACGCTTAGCGCCAGGTCCGAAAACAGCGGCCCGGGTCATTTAAGCTGGTCAGCATGGTGACCCCTCTCTCTAATTACCGCGGCCGATGGCGCCTGCACTTTCACCTCCACTCCTGTAATCACCAGTCAAGGCCTCGTCCGAATCCACCCTCCTCCGTAATTGGACTGTTCTCGCCGAGTACTGTGCGTTGAGTGCGCTCCACTCTGAATTATGGATGGCCAGCAATATGGGCGATGAAATATGAATGGCAGGGTTTTTGTAGACTTTGCAGCGCCTGTGTGTGCAGATGTTGCGGTGACCGTTCCACGGCCGCCATGCTGCTCGGTTCACTCGCATGCATTCCGCTCTTCCGCACATGCAGGTTTGACGGCCGAAAACAGTGAAATAAAAGGGGAGAGTGAAAATGCAGCTGCTACTGATGGCCGGAACGACCGGGGCTTTGTAAAAGCTGTCCTGATTGGGCACAGGCGATGTCTCCAGGTGCCGTCAATCCTGACACAGACCCTTCTCAGATATCCCAAGCGTCCCGAAGGTTCCCGGGAATGTCCCACATATTGATAAGAGCTCCCCAATGCCCGCAAATTGCATAAAAATACCCCAAAAACCCCAAGCAAAAAAAAGAAAGCATGCATGAAACGTGTGTATGTGTGAATCACATTTTATTTAACTCCGATAACTGTTATCACTACAGTGGAGAATAATATTAAAAAAATTTGGTGTGTGAATTTATTGGCATTGGAAATTACACACAGAAACAGCAAAATCGTAGAGGCAAAACATTCAGAAGCATCGGTTTTCTTTCGGTATTGAAGCAGCGTTTGAAAGTGAGAGGCTGAGAAAATGTCAAAATCTGATGGAAACGGGGGGGTTGGGGGATGCGATAATATTCCAATTGGCAAAAATCAGGGTTTCATATGTTAATAAACTGTTTATTGTGTCTAGTGTCTCCGGTGTCAGTCTGGGAATGTCGGGAAAAAACTTTGGAAGTAGATCATTTCATTTCAAGAAAGTCATTTCATTTGATCTGGGAACGTATATCGGTTCGTTTGCTCTACTTTATCTACATTGTGTTGTCCTTTTTATACTCTGTGTATTGTGTATGCCAGTAACAGATCCCAGCTGTACGTTGCATTTCTTCTGTTCATTGAGAGACCTGAACTGTTGGAATCAAATTCCTTGCACCAAAAAAAAAATATTCTGACTCTGATGTTTCATCTTAAACACATCAGCAGCCTTTCCCGTTCATGTAGATTCCTTCTCTACAATATCAGACAAATCCGTCCTTATCTATCAACACAGGCCACCCAGACACTTGTTCAGTCCTTAGTAATCTCAAGACTGGATTACTGCAACTCCCTTCTAGCTGTTCTACCACTATGTACCATCCGACCTCTACAACTCATACAAAATGCAGCAGCACGACTGATCTTCAACCTTCCCAAGTTCTGCCACATCACCCCTCTACTACGTTCCCTCCACTGGCTCCCAGTAGCTGCACGCATCAGGTTCAAAACACTGATGCTGGCCTACAAAGCCAAACATGGAGTAGCACCATCCTACCTCACAGCCCTTATTACACCTCGCACTGCACCTCGTATACTCCGAGCCTCCAGTACTGCTTGCCTGGTCCCTCCATCTCTGAAGGTAAAAGGAAGACGCTCATCTAGACTCTTCTCCATCTTGGCCCCTCAGTGGTGGAATGAACTTCCAGCTCAGTCACTGAGCACCTTCACACGGCAACTCAAGACCTTCCTCTTTAGAGAATATTTAGATGAACTTGTAACCTTCTTATTGTCTGACTTCTGTATAGAAACTAGAACTTAGTGAATAAAAAGATTGTATTCATAGTTGGGGGTCCTAGTGAACCAGAACTGATCACTTCATCCATGGTAATATGGAAGCACGTTGTAAGTCGCTCTGGATAAGGGCGTCTGCCAAATGCCTTAAATGTAAATGTGTGTCCTGATATGTTGGAAACAGCACCGAAAAGCATACGGCTGTGAAGAGACCTTCTTCTCACACTACTCCCATCTGCGGCCTGCTGTTGCGGCCAAGTTTGCTTGTATGCTGAGTGTGTGTGTGTGTGTGTGTGTTTTATGAAGGGGAGTCAGCGATTTTCAGGTGCTTCCAACATAATGCTGGGTGTGCTCTTTTTCTCTCTTTCTCGCCCCCTCAATCCTTCCACCGTGCACAAATCCTCCCTGACACGCGTGTTTGGGTTTTAAAACTCCGTGAGGTGGCTTGTTCCACCCGCAGCGTCCCCTCGTTCTTCGTGTGTGAGCCCCATGCTGATGGAGAGCCGGGGAGGCAGGAAGTTCTTGGCCTCTGGCGTCCGCCGCTGCTTTGAGCTGCTTGGAGGCGGCTGGTGGCCGCCAGGGACCCTCGGGTACAGAGTCGCAGATAGGAAAGCCACCACGGCCCATGCCGAAGGCGCGGCGTGTGTTTTGGAATGCGCATCTTTGCTTGTCTGTCACGGTAAACAGAGGTTTAACATTCAGGGACGTTACCGACCAAACAGCCTCAATCGGCCTCAATCTCCGATAAGCAACACAGTGAATTAGAGAAAAGTAATTGGCTCCTGTGAACGAGATCAGAGGCTTTCGTCAAGGTCCCCCACTCATAATGGTTTCATTCCGGCCTCTCGTTTTAATTAGGCTGAGGCGATCGCGAACACTCTGTGGGCGTGTCGTATCTGACCAGTGGGACGCCAACGTGTGGAGAAGGGGCGGAGCCACCTAGTGCACGGGTTTACAAGCTGTCATTTAGTGGTTGATATGCTGACATGTCAAAAATTGCAGCCACTTATATTAACTAATATTCATTCCAGCAGATTCTTCACCACATCAGGATATTGCTATTTACCTAGACAACTCGCAGCTCTCTCCTTCTGCAACAGCCCACAACCTTGGCGTAACAATAGACAACCAACTCTCCTTCTCAACTCACATCAGCAATCTTTCCCGCTCATGTAGATTCCTTCTCTACAATATCAGAAGAATCCGCCCTTATCTGTCAACCCAGGCCACCCAACTACTGGTTCAGTCCTTAGTAATCTCACGACTGGACTACTGTAACTCCCTTCTAGCTGGTCTACCACTATGTACCATCCGACCTCTACAACTCATACAAAATGCAGCAGCACGACTGATCTTCAACCTTCCCAAATTCTCCCACACCGCCCCTCTACTACGTTCCCTCCTCTGGATCCCAGTAGCTGCACGCATCAGGTTCAAAATACTGATGCTGGTCTACAAAGCCAAACATGGAGTAGCACCATCCTACCTCACAGCCCTTATTACACCTCGCACTGCACCTCGTATACTCCGAGCCTCCAGTACTGCTCGCCTGGTCCCTCCACCACTGAAGGTAAAAGGAAGACATTCATCTAGACTCTTCTCCGTCTTGGCCTCTCGGTGGTGGAATGAACTTCCCCTCGAGGTCAGAACAGCTCAGTCACTGAGCACCTTCAAACGACAGCTCAAGACCTTCCTCTTTAAAGAATATTTAGATTAAATTGTAATTTTCTTGTTGTCGAACTTTGTGTACAGAATCTACAACAGAGTGAATTAAATAGATGTATTCATAGTTGGGGTCCTAGTGAACCGGAATTGATCTCTTCATCGATGGTAACTTGAAAGCACGTTGTAAGTCGCTCTGGATAAGGGCGTCTGCCAAATGCCATAAATGTAAATGTAAATGTAATCCTGAGTGTCTCCAGGGGGACTGTCCCCTGTCCCTCTGGACAAGTCCGTCTGATACATGCTTGTCACGGCCAACGTACCACCTCCAGCCCACCAGAGGGAGCAAGATCAGCGGAAGTGAGGGGGGTCAGCGTCCGGTATGAAAGTCAGGTGGTCTGGGGGGAAGCGAATTACCTTCTCAGAGACGCCCGCCTTCGTTGAAACACTTTTTTTGATCCTGCCTTTTGATCACGACCTTTGCCTGCCCCCTTTTGCAATGACTATTCGTGTTTGCTGCCCCGCCTTCCTGCCACCCATAGACTACCAACACCCAAGACACCCCCCCATCCGACCCACACTCCCGGACCATCCTCACGCCAGCCGTCTTCCTGTTCTCCTCTGCCCTGGTCCACCCCGGCATGGTCCCCTCGCCTCCTTCCCCGCTGCTCCACACGGAGCACTGTGGCACGTCCTCTGTCCCACTTCAGTTCCCACACTCCTTCTACCTCCCTCCGGTCATCCTCCCCAGCTCTTCCAGGGCCAACTCCCTGTGGGATGAAATGTGTTTTCCTCGTCATTCGTCTGTCCTGTTTAATGTTGTCTAGATTTGGAGTTTTTGCATTTACATTTTACATTTACACTCCTTATCCAGAGCGACTTACAATCAGTAGTTACAGGGACAGTCCCCCCCTGGAGACACTCAGGGTTAAGTGTCTTGCTCAGGGACACAATGGTAGTAAGTGGGGTTTGATCCTGGGTCTTCTGGTTCATAGGCGAGTGTCTTACCCACTAGGCTACTACCACCCCTTTTGGAGACCACAAGAGGGCGGTATAACCTTTACAGGCTTTGTATATTAAATGATCTTGATCACTTGATTTTTTTATGTTATCCTTCTAACTGACCTTCTAAATTGGGACAGTTTGTCAGATCACTTGTTGCTGAGACATACCTCCTGTTTACTCATATAGTGCCATCTAGTGGTGGTTCCTTTTATGACAATGTAGGCCAATCAGACTCGAAAGTGAGAGTCAGGGTTTGTCTGTTTACTCAAACCTGTTTATATTTATATGAGAAATGCATTAATATGAATCTGGGAGGTGTTCTGATTTATGAACGTGTGAAAACAGTAATGCAATCCATCTGTGTTCCGTCCATGTACAATTAACTGTATGAATTGATGTGAGAGAACCCGTGCCTCTGCTGGTGTTTTTACTCTGTGGTTCCTCTCATTAAGCTTAATGGTGGTTGCTAGACAGCAGCTGCTTGCTATCCATTTTTGCCCGGTTCTGCTGAGTACACAACTGGCACAGAAATGTGCAAATCAGCCTTTCAGTTTTTGCGAAGGACTTGGTTTAATGAGCCTGATCATATATATTGATTGATTTTTTTTTTTCCAGTTTAAATCAGTCTGCCTGGCCTGAATGTGTGCAATGACAAAGATGTGAATTCAGGTACGTTTTTGTATTATTTATTAGTTCGTTGAACAGCACGGTTTACAGAAGACCGGCGATGGAGGTGGATGTTTGTGTGCGAGTCCGTTAAGGTTAGCTGAGGTAGGGCGTCGCCACCCTTTTTCACGCGGGTTATTTAGGGGACTATGATATTAATGGACGTGGGGCCACAGGGCCACTGCTTCAGCACTAACTCGGCCATAACGACCTTCTGTGCTGCCGGGGAGGGGAATGCTGTGTGTGTTCATTCCAGTGTGTATGCACATGCGTGTGTGTGTGTGTGTGTGTGTACATGATCAGATTGTGCAATGTTTTCACGTTTATGAGGCAGTAGGCCGATGTGTTTAGGCTGTCATGGCGTCCCTCGCGTGGACACCTGACCAAAATTCCTGGTTCAGGACCTCCTGATTCTCTTTGGAAGGAAGAGAAGTGTGTTTCAACACTCCGGATTAGTTTTTATTGCCGTGTGCGTCTTGTCCTCAGGTCCTCGTCTTGCCCTCGGCATCATGTCTGACCCCCCTCTCCCCGTATCCCCGGCTGTCCTTCTGGGGGGCATGACCACAACCTTCTGTGTGCTTGCCCAGCATGTTTTATGAATGTGAATGGGGATCATCCCCCGCACGAAGAGGCAGGATGTCTCTGGTCACGTTGTGGCCCGTCCACTCTCACACAACGGCCATATCACCACAGACCTCGGGCTCTCAACGTCGGTGGCGTTTCTCAAACCGTTCTCAAACCGAATTGGGGCTCAATGTCTGAAGAATTGGGCTTTGAACGGAGGGTTGGGGTGCCATTGTAGGTGATTTGCTGCCCTCTGCAGGTAGAATTGGAGCTGGTGCATAATAGAACGTTTGTCCTCACCGACAAAAAATTAATTTGCAATTCATTCAACTTAAATTGCATGTAATATTTTATAGCGGTCTCATTATTTTACTTCGTATATGCAATGTATATTAATATCCGTATTTATGATTCTACTGTACTGTACTTTAACGTACCACTGCGTGTTACTTCTAGGTTTTCAGCCTTTCCTCGACTCTCAGACCTTAATCTAATTCACATCTGTTTTTTTCTGCATGTTATTAATACAACAGATATTATTTTCAACTCTGCAATCAACAAGATCCTTCGCCTGCTTTAGTTCCATTAAGGTACTGACATGTGGAGAGGTGCTGTCTCTGGTACTGAAGCAGCTCTTCTGTGGCCCCCCATCGTCAGAGCATTTTACTCTTATCGGTTAACTGTTCCATACATAGTTATAAATATATAACCTGCATTTTAATGCAGCAAACGGTTGCATGGCTCTCTGGAGGGTATTTCTGCACTTCCTGCTAATTACCTGGACAGTGATTTGTTATCGAAACGTATATGTCCCCCCCCCAGGAGCGTGTGTAATGTCCCCTGAGCGCACAGTTTACATCTATGAAAATGTGCTCTGCGCTCATGAAACGCTCGCGAGGAAGCCGCTTTATGGACCTACCTCCAGGCCTAAAGCGTGGCCCCCGTTCGAAAGGCTTGATCAATCAATCACGAGGGTGCCATAAAGATAATAAAGTCATCATCGCTGAGATATTAAAACCATGAAACACTTACACCGAGAGGGTCATAGACGCTCGGAGGGAGAAAAGTCCCCTCTGGCCGCCACTGATTCAGTTACACGGACTGAGAAGGCAGATCGGATTCACTGATGCAGAGGACGACCGGATGCGAGAAGCCTCCGGGCCTGTGGTCTGTCCGAGGCGAGGGCCTTCGGGGGGACCCGGCGGCGGTAAAATGGCAGCCTGCTAACCACTGTCCCTCTGGCTGTCACGGTCCCCGTCAATCAGCCACCGGGCTGCCAGGAGCGATCATGGCCGGCGTCACCACCCAGACCTCACCTCCGGATCTCCGCTCCATCCCTTTATGTCACCTCTCAACCGTATTTTTTCCGTCTCTCATCCCTTGTTCTTTTCTTCCACTGCCATTCACATTTTCATTCGAACAACACCGGGCCCGCTGAAAAACTTTCAGATGCACACACGTCATTTCCCCCCCGGTGGCTGATCTCCTCTCTTCTGTCTGGAGTCAGCGGCGCGGTGCCTGTGATGGAAGATAATCACCCGCCGCCATCAGGGAGAAGCGGCTGAGATGATGGACGGACGTGAAACGCAGCCTGGGCCGGGAGTACAATATATCAAAAACATACAGTGGAACCAGAAGACCCAGGTTCAAACCCCACTTACTACCATTGTGTCCCTGAGAAGGACACTTAACCCTGAGTGTCTCCAGGGGGGGGGGCTGTCCCTGTAACTACTCATTGTAAGTCGCTCTGGATAAGGGCTTCTGATAAATACTACTGGAAATGTAAAAATATAAATATTAATACTTTACCGTATAGTGGTAGAAGGCCTAAATGTTATAGTAGATTTCAGCAATTCATAAATTCTGTGTCCAACATAAACCCTGCGTTGCTCCTCGGGGACTGAACCTGTTATAGGTATAAGAGTGTAAGTAGACGTGCATAACGAATACAAATGCAACGTGGGACCCACGGCCTGACAGGAGTCCCATGCTGTGGTGCTATCATGGGGACCAGAGACGGATCTGGAAGTCCTCTTTCTGGAGGTCTCCAGAGAACCGCGTGTCCTGTCCACTGCTGTTTCACATTCTGGGTTAGGGTCTGTTTGTCATAAAAAAATAACATCTCAATCAAAAGATTTTCTGGAATTATCTTGTTTTTATCAAATTTTTTCACCGAATACTTCTCTTCTTTTCTGTCTTCGAGCAAGACAGGACGCGTCCGTGGTTGGTCAAATGGGTGCAAATTCAAATAAAAACCAGGAGGAACCTGGTCTGAGACAATGAATGAGACGATTTATTTATCGCCACCTGGTGGCTCATAAATAGTTAAATAAAGACGCAAATAATTCACAACACGTGATTTTACGTCGCCCCCAGTTTCTACGGCTGAAAACAACAGTAAAGTATCGATCAGAGTATCGTGGGGTCGAACGGCGCCGCGGGCGGGGCGTGTTCGCGAGGGGCGTGTTCGCCTCTCCGGCGGGGGGCGTGTTCGCGCCGGACGCCTGCAGCCGGGACGCGCCGCGGAGGAACATGTAGGCTCTGCGCGGGGTCTTCGATGGGAAACCTGACGGCCAGCCTGAGGTACAAGGAGCCGAGCACCGTGGAGGAATGCGACTCGACGTGGGACAGCGACTCCGAGGGCGAGGGGGACGGCGGCGTCGCCGAGGAGCCGCTGGACGCCGCTCGGCAGGTAGGCGCTCCGCTCCGCGACGACGGTCCCTCATATCGTCCGACGCCGCGTCGTACGGAGCTGGCGTCGGTTCGCCACGTTGTCGCCACAACGCGGTAATTCTGTCGCCTGACGTCCGTGACGTCACTTCTTCATTCTGGAACGTAACAGTAGCCACGCGTCCTCGTCACAATCGCAGAAGATTATATTATTATTCGAATATGTGTGATTTTAATAGCATTTCTTTCTGGAGTTTGTCATGTTTCTCGTGATGAAGGTGACCCACTTCCTCCTGTCCCTCTCGGTTGATGGAAGTGTGCAAAGAGAAGATGAAATGACATTTATCTTCACACCAGGGAGCCGAGCGGGAACAAAAGCAGCAACTGTGAAGCGCCAGGGGCCGAAGATCGAACGGAAATTCGTAAAAAGGGGGGAGGATTCTGTCCGCCAACGTCGTGCGGTTCGCGGCGTGCCTTCTCGTGTCATTTAAAGGGTGGCGACTTTCATTAAAGGCGCAATGTGTCACATTTCGCCACTTTGACAGCAGGGGGCAGACTTGAACCCCGACTAATCAGTTTCGCCTCACTTACTCTACCAGAAATTTCATGCAAAACCTTCAATCCGTGGCACGATGATTCCGAGTATCCACGCGTTTTTCTGCATTACTTCACCGTATGTTTTCAAAAACGTCACACGGGCGTGCGAAACAGTTCTTCAAAAGCGTTCGGTCGGCTGCGCATTCCGATGGCGTCAAATAAGCGCTGCGTACAACGTTTTCCTTGCCGTCAATTTCTACGGAAATCCCAACAAGCACAGGCCAGGGACGCGCCGATCGAACCGGCACTACTTCTTTACCAGAATTTATTCACCGCGGCCGGAAAATCAACAAGCGGCGGCATTATGAAATAATCGATTATGTTGTGCACGTATGCTTCGCGATGCATCGATTATGAGATTCATTTCAACACCCCTAGTCTCTTTAGTGCCTTGCGATGGTTCGCTTCTGAGACCAAGGACAGACTTGACACCACTTTGTAACTCACTATCGCCACCTCAGGTGCACAGTGGTATTACGAGTCAGGCTGTGTTGGTGCTCACTGGTTAGCATGCTAACTTCCATAAATACATCTTACACACTCTTCTTTATTCTTTACGGTATTAAATGCACCTTTAAGTGTTTTTTTTTTTTTCTTTCTTTTATTCTGTCATTTGTAGATGCTGGTCGAAACAGTAGAGTCCTCCTCCAAGATGAAGAGAAGCTTTTATGCTGCCAAGGACCTCTACAAATATCGCCACAGCTATCCAGTAGTGACTTATTCTCTCTCTCTCATGTTTTTTTTCCGGTCTTCCTCCGCCTCACAATGTTGCATGTAGCTGAAAACCGATCCCTTCTCTACAATATCAGACGGATCCACCCTTATCTATCAACACAGGCCACCAGATACTCCTTCAGTCCCGAGTAATCTCACAACTGGGTTACTGTAACTCCCCTCTAGCAGGTCTGCCTCTGACTGCCATCCGGCCTCTACAACTAATACAGAACCCAGCAGCACATTCCCAAGTTCTCCCACTCCACCACACTGCTACACCCCCTCCACTGGATCCCAAAATCCCAGAATCTGCTCCATCCGGCCCCTACAACTAATACAGAACCCAGCAACACCTTCCCAAGTTCTCCCACACCACCACACTGCTACACCCCCTCCACTGGATCCTAAAATCCCAGAATCTGCTCCATCCGGCCTCTACAACTAATACAGAACCCAGCAGCACCTTCCCAACTTCTCCCACACCACCACACTGCTACGTTCCCTCCACTGGATCCTAAAATCCCAGAATCTGCTCCATCCGGCCCCTACAACTAATACAGAACCCAGCAGCACCTTCCCAACTTCTCCCACACCACCACACTGCTACACCCCCTCCACTGGATCCTAAAATCCCAGAATCTGCTCCATCCGGCCTCTACAACTAATACAGAACCCAGCAGCACCTTCCCAACTTCTCCCACACCACCACACTGCTACGTTCCCTCCACTGGATCCTAAAATCCCAGAATCTGCTCCATCCAGCCCCTACAACTAATACAGAACCCAGCAGTACCTTCCCAACTTCTCCCACACCACCACACTGCTACACCCCCTCCACTGGATCCCAAAATCCCAGAATCTGCTCCATCCGGCCTCTACAACTAATACAGAACCCAGCAGCACCTTCCCAACTTCTCCCACACCACCACACTGTTCCCTCCACTGGATCCTAAAATCCCAGAATCTGCTCCATCCGGCCTCTACAACTAATACAGAACCCAGCAGCACATTCCCAAGTTCTCCCACTCCACCACACTGCTACACCCCCTCCACTGGATCCCAAAATCCCAGAATCTGCTCCATCCGGCCCCTACAACTAATACAGAACCCAGCAGCACCTTCCCAACTTCTCCCACACCACCACACTGCTACACCCCCTCCACTGGATCCCAAAATCCCAGAATCTGCTCCATCCGGCCTCTACAACTAATACAGAACCCAGCAGCACCTTCCCAACTTCTCCCACACCACCACACTGCTACACCCCCTCCACTGGATCCCAAAATCCCAGAATCTGCTCCATCCGGCCCCTACAACTAATACAGAACCCAGCAGCACCTTCCCAACTTCTCCCACACCACCACACTGCTACGTTCCCTCCACTGGATCCCAAAATCCCAGAATCTGCTCCATCCGGCCTCTACAACTAATACAGAACCCAGCAGCACCTTCCCAACTTCTCCCACTCCACCACACTGCTACACCCCCTCCACTGGATCCCAAATGCTGTAAATATAAAATTTCGATAATATTCACACGTCCGGGCTGCTCAGTATATGTCTATTTCAGGACTCTGGTAGCAGCCAGAGAATCAAATTCAATTCAATTAATATTTAGTTGTCACGTACACAGTGATACATGGTATGATATGCAGTGAAATGCTGATATGACTGCTGTTGACCTACAAAAAGAGAATAAAATAAATATATTTAAACATACATTATATACAACGAGTAGAAAAATATTTGTAGTAAAGACAAGATGTGCAAATGAACTCAATATTACAAAAAGAGAATTAAAAAGAAATATGTATATATTAAAACATAAATAATATATTGCGAGTAGAGAAATATTCGTAGTAAAATAGGATGGGAAGGATGGGAATGTCTGTAATATAAAGTTTGACGTGAAGTAGTGGATGTCGACTCCCTGTCCGCCTCATACACGCCTCTCTCCCGCCGACTTCGCTTCACACTTTCGCACCCTCGCTCCCTCTTTAACTCACCTTCTGTTCCTGTCTGTCGCTCTCCATCTCAACACCCGCCCGACCCGTCCCCGCCCGTCACCCCGTTGTCCTTTCTGCTCACAGAACTACAAGGAGCCTCGGCAGCCGCACGAGTACCGCAACCTGAGGTTCTACCTGAACAAGATACCCCTGGTGCCTGACGGTGAGTCGCAGGGGTCACCTCGATGCTAGAGCGGTGACCCGCTGCCACGTTGTGCCGTTAGGATCGGGACAACGTGCAGGGAATTGTCTGTGCTGGTCAGCATCAGCGGAGGCGGTTTAAACGAGTGGGCCACACACGTCCAGAGATGGCTGCTGTCAGTATGCGCACAGCACTTACTGAGCACAATGCTGTTGAATATCTGACGCTGTCAGGTATGAGTTCTCTGCCCCTCTCTCATTCTGCGCTTTAAATTGGACACAGTTGCACAGATGTTGTCGTGACGAGTTTGTGTTGAATTCCTTCCAGCTCCGTATCGCAACCAAAGCAACAATTATTTCTTATTATCTCATACAGTACATCTCGATAGGCTCAAATTAACTTCAACGCGGGACCACCTTCCAAGGTAGAGCATGTAGGTGTCAGAGCAGGGTTGGTAGAGAAACGTTGTCCGTGTTAGAAGACGCTGGACAGCCCAGTGTAGGCCTCAACTGGTCCAGAGTCATGGTCCGCAATGATGATGCTGGTCGACTGTGAAATCTTTTTTTTTTTTTGCTTCGGCATTGATAGCGTGGGTGGCTGGGGCGATCCTCTGGTTCGTCGCCTCGTTCCTGTATTCGGTGCTCCACCTCCATGTTGTTGGTGATCCTGAACACCTGAATCAATAAACAAATTTTTGGGGGCGTTAAAGTAACGGATGCCAAATTTGATCCCATGATTAATCAGGTTGCATCCCACACGATGTCTGGATTAGGGATTAGTGGCAGTGGTGGCCTAGCGGTTAAGGAAGCGGCCCCGTAATCAGAAGGTTGCCGGTTCGAATCCTGACCCGCCGAGGTGCCACTGAGGTGCCACTGAGCAAAGCACCGTCCCCACACACTGCTCCCCGGGCGCCTGTCATGGCTGCCCACTGCTCACTCAGGGTGATGGTTAAATACAGAGGACAAATTTCACTGTGTGCACTGTTTGTATCACATGTGACAATCACTTCACTTTAACTCACTTTAACTTTAGGGCACATGGTAAATGCTGTTAAATGTAAATAAAAATAATAATCACGTCTCTGGCTCTCTACTGTGGGAGTTTACCCCTACAGGTTAGTGTAAAAAGTTTATTCACGGTTGATGTGTGCTCCCATGTTCCCCTCAGGCATTTACGTGGAGGAAATCCTGACCAAGTGGCGAGGCGACTACGACCAGCTGGAGCACAACCACACCTACATCCAGTGGTAGGTTGTCCCCCACCCCGCTGGCTGAGTGATCAGGACGCGATAGAGACCCCCAGGCTCAGTTTCTATTGCTTACATCAGGTCGGGGCGGTCTATAGTACCTATCCTTTCCGCATTTTTATTGAATGTAAAAATTTTTTTTTAACGAAATGTTCATTCGATTTGCATTTCTCGTGATTTGTTTTAATCCCATGAGAGATGAGGTGAAATGGTCATTTTCCCACGCATTTCCGTTTCCTCTTAGTCCAGAAAGCCGGACTTTGGTAAAGCCGCACTTGTCGGGTCGGGCCAGATCGGATTCTGTTGGGCTCGGGTCGGGCCTAACTTTTTTTTCTAGGCCTGACTACATCGCCAGGACATGATGCGTCGGGGTGACGCAAGCCGTGCTCCATTCTAGCTTCCTGCCATTGACGTGGCGGCAAGTGCCACCGCCGCCACCGCGAGAGAGGAGCCGCAGAGCAGTCAGCCCGGCACATATGCCGCCAATCTAGCTGCACCCGCCCCCGCGGCGCCGAAAAAACGCATCAGCTTCCTCTCCCCCCCCGCCCCGCTGCACCCTCGCGCTCTCCGCTGACACCGCTGAGGACCATTTGCATAATGGCAATTAGCGAGTTTCGCAACACGAGGCGGCTCGCCGGCGCTCCTCGTTTTAATGGCGTTAACGCGAGACGGCGGCGGGGGGCGGTGCCCAGTGCCCACGACCCGGGGCCTGGATGGCAGGGGGAGAGAACAGACTAGAAGGCCCCTTCTAGCCCTCCTTTTCTTCCAGAGCTCGAACCCCCACAGTGTGAAAAGGAATTTTAATGTGGAGGTAACAGACGTATCTAAGATACAGCTTTTTATAGCACAAGCTGAAATTGTACATAAAACGAACAGAACGGAAAATAATGCGTTAATTACTGAATGTATGCATGGGTCAATTGTAGTTTTTAACATGGACCCTGAAGTCAAAGACTGCTCATCTGCATGCATTTGCATGCTTCAGTGAGTGTAAGAACGGGGTGCAACGTGTCCAATTTAGTATCTCACACCTCCAGGTGACCCTCAACACGTTCATTTGCACAAAGTTAGCATTGTTGAGAATTTCCACACTGTGAGGTGCAAAGAATGTCACTTGTTTACACCACCGGGCGGTGAAGGTGTTGTGTAATCATTTAAAATCTTCTTAGTGCACCGTCCCCACACACCGCTCCCCGGGCGCCTGTCATGGCTGCCCGCTGCTCACCGAGGATGACGGGTGTCGCATGTGACAAGTATTCACTTTCACTTGTCATGTTATACACACGCAAACGGCCAGTTACATTCATCAGACGCCCTTATCCAGGGCTACTTCGAGGCAGAAGTGACACTCAGAGTGTCTTGCTCGGGGGACACAATGCTAATAAGTGGGGTTTGGACCTGTGACTTTGCTGGTCTTCTGGTTCATAGGCCACTACCACCCATAGAATCCAGTGTTGGGAAACATATTTAGTTTTTATTTATCTTCATAATCCATCCAGGGGCAGTGGTGGCCCAGCGGTTAAGGAAGCGGCCCCGTAATCAGAAGGTTGACGGTTCGAATCCTGATCCGCCAAGGTGCCACTGAGGTGCCACTGAGCAAAGCACCGTCCCCACACACTGCTCCCCAGGCGCCGGTCATGGCTGCCCACTGCTCACCAAGGGTGATGGGTTAAATGCAGAGGACAAAATTCACTGTGTGCACCGTGTGCTGTGTATCACACGTGACAATCACTTCACTTTATCTCTCTTTACCGTGAAGTGTGTAGCACGTTGAAATGAACGCTGTTAATGCGGCCGCCTGACCCTTTGACACCTGCAGTGTCTGGACGCGTCTTTTTACGTATTTTTCTTCTGAAATTTAGTAAAGAGGTTACGCTACTTACGCTACTCGCGTCAATTTGCCCCGTCCGAGCCTCTTGCTCATGCTTGTTTTTGCGAGCTTTGGTCCTGAGCTTTTTAATTGTGGTTAATTGCACAATGTGGGAATATTAGTTTACGTTTTTTGAACTCGTCGCCTGCTGTGAGCGCATGGGCCACGGTTATCGAGCTTTGCGTCCTACTTGGCAGCGGGAAGCGTATGTTTTGTGATTAGGAACGTCCGAGCGGTTCTGGGGGAAAAAAGGTGAACAATTGAGGGTTGACATTTAATGCAATGAGGTAAATATTTAAACCAGACTATTTTTTGTCCTAATTGTGCAACTCTGGTGTAAGTCTCGCTCGTTTTTTTTTTCCTCACACACTTGCAGGCTGTTCCCACTGCGAGAACAGGGACTCAATTTCTTTGCTCAAGAACTCACTCAGGACGAGATCAAGGAATTCCAGAGCACCCGGGAGGCGAAGCGGCGCTTCCTGATGGCGTACACCATCATGCTGGACTTCTTCGGGATCAAGCTGGTGGACAAGAGCGGGAATGTGGCGCGCGCTGCCAACTGGCAGGACCGCTTCCGCCACCTGAACGAGTGAGCTGCCGTGCATGACCCCCACACCGCTGTCGCGGTGTTTGGGGACAGAAGGGAGGGCGGGCGGAGCTTGTTACGGGGAAATCGAACCGATCTGAGCGTGGCGAAAAGACGCGGGGAAGTGTGAGATTATGTGCAGTTCACTAGGCTGTAGCCAGCTGGAGCAGGGACGCCGGGGTCAGGATGTGGTTTAGGGTGACGTTCTGTGTGTGTGTCATTGCCCTGGGAGCTGTAACACTAAAGGACGTGAACCACACCCAGGCCTCCCTGTCTCCTGACAGCTTTTCACCTTTTTTCTGGTTATCTCACCTTCACACGCACTTAATTTACATCTTTCTCCTCCTCCCTCTCTTTTTTTATTCCCTTCGTCTGAGTTGGGTAAAATCTCCACTGGACAATTTCACAACCCTGGTGTCACGTTCGTGTAGGTAGGGAAGGACCACATGAGAAGGACAGTGACATTTCATACAAAATAAAACCACATGGACGATAGTATACATAGTGTATTTTATTATAAAAAAAAAGTATATTTTCCTATTTGGGCCCCAATTGGCACCAATTACTTTAAAAAGAAGCAGCTGATCAAGGAGTTTCAGTGTGATACACAGCAGCACAGCACACGGTGCACAAAGTGAAATTTGTCCTCTGCATTTAACCATCACCCTGAGTGAGCAGTGGGCAGCCATGACAGGCGCCCGGGGAGCAGTGTGTGGGGACGGTGCTTTGCTCAGTGGCACCTCAGTGGCTCCTTGACGGATCGGGATTCGAACTTCTGATTACGGGGCCGCTTCCTTAACCGCTAGGCCACCACTGCCCCAGTGTCCCTTTCTCCCACGTGGACCTCGCCCTTCCATACCTTCTGTTTTTTCCGTCACATGTACTTTTCTCTCAAAGATATTTTTTATTTACTTTACTTTAAGCAAGAGAAAGACAAGAACAAAAAAAGAAAGAAGACAAAAATACACACAATATAAAAAAGATCCTCACTAAGTTAATCAATTCTGTAAGAGTTACAAAGATCGGGTAACATTGCAGTAGAGTATTATAGGAAAAATGGCAATTTAGTCATATTTGAAGAACAATAATGATAACGTGTGCAATTCTAAACCCAACAACCCTTCCACATAATAATAACATGTACTTTTCAAAAGCGGCAACCAACTGGATGGGCAGATGATGGCTGATCTTGACAGGAGGAAGGGGCAGTGGTGGCCTAACGGTTAAGGCCCCCTTAATCAGAAGGTTGCCGGATCGAATCCTGATCCGCCAAGGTGCCACTGAGCAAAGCACCGTCCCCACACGCTGCTCCCCGGGCGCCTGTCATGGCCGCCCACTGCTCACCAAGGGTGATGGGTTAAATGCAGAGGACACATTTCACTCTGTGCACCGTGTGCTGTGCTGCTGAATGACAATCACTTCACATGAAGGTCCCCGTCCTTGTCGTCCGCATTTGTGACCTTCCGTCCCACTCCCCAGGTCCCAGCACAACTACCTGCGCATCACGCGCATCCTGAAGAGCCTGGGCGAGCTGGGCTTCGAGGCCTTCAAGCCGGCGCTGGTGCGGCTGCTGCTGGAGGAGTCTCTGGTGGAGGGCACCTTGCCCAACATGCGGCACAGCGCGCTGGAGTACTTCGTCTACACGCTGCGCGACCGCGCCCAGCGCCGCGCCCTGCTCCGCTTCGCCCGCCGCCACTACCACCCGCCCGACAACTTCCTCTGGGGCCCGCCCGGCAGGAGACGAGCGGCCCAGGCTCCCGGCCCCGCCCTCTCCGCGGGTGCCGCGGCCCCGTCCAGGGCTCGCTCTCCTCGCGAGGGGAGGGGAGGCAGGGGACGTCACTCCCCCACAAGAGAGGGCGAGGGGGAGGGGGAGGAGGACGAGGTGGAGGGGGCGAGGGATCATGGGAGATCAGCCGCGGGCCAGCGGAGCAAAGGCAAGGAGAGAAGAAGCAGGATGGACGCGGACGATTACGTCCAGACCGTCCCTCTGTAAGGTCCTACAGCATCTCAGGTAGCGAGGAGACCACGTTGTTATCCAGGATAGGGCTGAACTGTGGGAACCCGCAGCAATATTCTTCCCCGTCTCTGCCTCCCAGCGGGCGGCTGTTACAACGGGAACCCTTTTAAGGAACCTGGAACGCCACGGTTCTTCCTGTTCCGTTTTCAGAGAAATTGTAGCTGTTTATGGCAGCCGTACGATTCATGTGATAACTCTGAGAACACAGTCAGGGGAAATGCTGTACATGTACCTATTCTCTGTGTCAACTCTTGCACATTTGACTATCCAGTCTTCCTTTTTATGTTGGTTTTGTTTAAAAAAAAATAATAAATTGCTGTTTTTTTTTTACACCACAACATTAAAACCGAATATTGTCAAAAATTGTGTTCCCTCTGTGCTGCCTGACCCAACTCTGACCCAGTCCGATGGTGTCTGCTGCCAAACCATCCCTGGCAGGCTTTGCGAGTCCTCAGAAGTCGCGAGGATTGGGCTGGCTTCTACATCCAGATATGAAAAATATTTTACTTGACCAGATCGAGATCCGAAGGCCAAGTCAAGCAGCTCAGACCATTCCTCGATGTGTTATGCACTACCAGGGAGTACCAAATCCATCAATGTGTGTGGATTTCCACATTCGGTCATTTTTACTTGCACTTGCTGCCTGGGGTAGAAGTCATCTGTTCCTGCCCGGCTTTGTAGCTCCTGGTCGTGACGGATCACTCTGATGCTCAGTTTAAGCCACGCGTGTTTTAACCCGTCCTGCCAGATGTGGTCCGGTCAGGGGACAATGCCATAAACCGGAGCGTCGGCTACATGGCACGGAAGGCACAAATGGAGACAAAGGCTGAACCATATCATCTCTTCGCCATGGCACTAATCCATTAAAGGATATTAGGGGGTAAACCATGGAATTAAATGATCCCAATCACATTTCAGCTTCAATTCCTGATACACTGATGGACGTCCCGCATTCATTTGACCGAGATCATCACTTAAGGACTTTCTAAAAATATATTTTATTAATGAAGGCGATGCTTTTTACATTTCGGGTGCTGGAGGTTCAGGCCACTTTGTGTTCGTACTGGCAGGTCATTTCAGATGTTCACTGTAGCATATGTTAGTGGTGAGAAAGTCTGAAATTAAGTGCCTTTTTATAAAACACTGTGTTTTGAGGGAGGACTGAACGGAAGTGACTTGAACTCCCACTCGAAATGAAAAGAAGTGTTGCTGTCAGCTTTTTCTACACGAGTCAGGATTTAAAAATGGAGGAGTAGATTCTTCACGAGAAGCACACATGCTTGTGTGTGTGTGTGAGAGAGTTTTTTGTATCTTTTTTGTCAACTCCACGTGTCAGCATTATTTGGAAGGGCAGTGTACTCGAGTGTGTAGGTCTACCATATAAAGAAAACACATGACGGTGTGTTTTATACTGATTTGAGATGTCAAGTGAATGAGCTCCACTGCTGTTATTCTGATTTTGCAACATGCATTTAAAACCACACACACACACAAACACACACACACACTCCTTGTGTCTTCACTCTAGTAATCGAGGTTTTTGGGGAGGGCTTTTGTGGTTTGACACTGTTGTTACTTTGTGGTACCTGTGGTGCAGTATATTCGGTACTTTCGTTCTGCTGCAGTATTTAATGTGTGTGTGTGTGTGTGTGTGTGTGTGTGTGTGTGTGAAATCGGGAAACATGAAAGGTTTCTACGGCGGCCTTCTGAATTAACGGACTCAAGTTGGCCGATTTTCCGACGAAGGGCCTTCGCGTTCGTACTATTAAGGAATGAGCGTGCGTACTTGTTCATTTTCCTCGTGTGTGACGGGCCTTAGCGGGTTCCTTCATGGTTCTTCAGGGACTGGATTTGTGTCAGAACGCGAGGCGATGTGTCCGCCACGGTGGATTACGCCGCTGCTAGGCTGCTGCGAAGTTCTGCACATCACAGATAAACGCTGCGTGAGCAGAGAACGTTCAGCACCGGGTCATCGTCGCTGGAACACTATGTATGTTATATAATTCAGTCACGTGTGGACTACAATCAGATACACCAACAACACAGCAGCCATGTTAAAATGAAGTAATAAAGTAATAGTGATGTTTGTTATTATCAATAAACTGCCCTTCACGATTGGTGGTTTGAGGTTTAAGTTGAATGCTTACGATTGTGAAAGTTGTACCAAATACATTTTACGGAGTGATTGATAATGTATTTCTTCTTTTAATATAGTGAGTCAATTTGAACAGATTGACAGATTACTGACAAGGCTTGGAGACATAAAGCAGGTATAGACGCAGGTGAAACCACTGATCATAGCACGCAGAGAGGAATTGGCCCAATATCGACCTCTAGTGGTCGAGGTCCGCTAGGACCGGTACGTGAAAAGGTCTGGAAAATATCGGAATCAGAATTGTGCTCGTTGGTCACGTACAAGGAATGTGATTCCGATTGACGGTGTCTCGTCAAACTCAATATATTGCGAGCAATTCCAAGATACCTAACCATAATAATGATTTAATAACAGCAGTCATCAGGGTGCTAGTAGCCCAGTGGGTAACACACTCGCCTGTGTACCAGAAGACCCAGGTTCAAACCCCACTTAATACCATTGTGTCCCTGAGCAAGACACTTAACCCTGAGTGTCTCCAGGGGGGGACTGTCCCTGTAACTACTGATTGTAAGTCACTGTGGATAAGGGCGTCTGGTAAATGCTGTAAATGTAATCTTACCATGACTTTGAACATACAGATTTAGAACCAGAATTTAGATTTATATTTAAACATTGCAATCATTTCAATTTGTCTTAATATCCTGTTCACTCCTGCAGAACCTTGTTGAGGTCAGAACCTTGTTGTTCTGTACTAGCTGGGATGCTGAGTGGTTATGTTTCGATGTGTGGGGTGTGTAGGTCATTGTGCAGCACGCACACTCGCCTGGGTGGGCAGAGTGTGCTGAATAAGCACGTAATAAATGACCCTCAACTCGGACCCCTTATGCTCTGACACGAGTCGGCTAAATCTTACGGGAAAAAAAATCATAATAAAATGCTGACCTATTTCTACTGTCATGCCAGAGAACTCCTCACACTGCCTGTGTGTGTGTGTGTGTGTGTCCTTCATCTTATATCTGGTCACCACATTTCCTCTGGTCCTTCGTAGGAATTACAGATATAAGATGAACAAGACATCTGAAATAAATAAATGATTTGGTTTGGGAGGTTTAGGGTTAGAACCTACGGCAAGAATTGACTAGAGGATTCTTGTTAAGAGGAGTTTGCATTTGCAAATACACACACACACACACACACACACACAGAATAAACCGAACTGCTGCAGTCTGTGCAGAGTCTGCGTGCTGTGGAGGGATTGGGCCGATACAAGGATAAGTGACAGAACTAACTTCTGGGAGTTAAGGACCATATGGTTTGGCTGTGTGTATACGTGTGTGTGTGTGTGTGTGCATCAGCACATTTCCTCTCTGCCTGTCACTGTGTGTTCTGTGCCGCGACGCTGCGAAAGCCATAGATCTGGTCTCTCTCAGGTCCGCTGTCAGGCCCGCGCCCGTCTCACTGCAGGCTCACCTGTCAGACGCACACATGGAGTTGTGCGGCTTTATTTTTGTATAAAGATGTGTGTGGGAGCAACATTGTATTTACAATTACAGCAATTACCAGACGCCCTTATCCAGTAGTTACAATCAGTAGTTACAGGGACAGTCCCCCCCTGGAGACACTCAGGGTTAAGTGTCTTGCTGAGGGACACGATGGTAGTAAGTGGGGTTTGAACCTGGGTCTGGTCCATAGGCGAGTGTGTTACCCACTAGGCTACTAACACCCTTATTACTGCCACAGTTACAGCCGAGGTTGGGGCAGCACAATGGAAATAAATGGTGCTAATAAAAGACTAGCAGTCACGACTGTAAAAAAGTACGGGTTGTGCTCAAGACTATACAAATCTACACAAGACGCCTGGCGTACGTGCCTTCGGATGGCAGGAGGAGACCGGAGTACCGCGCCGGGATTCAAGAATGTACACAATAATTGCATATAAATCAAGATTGCTGCTGGCTTGTGGAAAGAATTGTGTGCCCTGGAACACAAGCAGGGTGAAGAAGGTGGTGTGGTCCAGTCCTGACAGTGTAGGTCAACACTGATAATATATACAGTACAGGCCAAAAGTTTGGACACCTTCTCATTCGACGTGTTTTCTTTATTTTCATGACCATTTACGTTGGTAGATTCTCACTGAAGGCATCAAAACTATGGATGTACTTAACAAAAATTACAAAAACAGAAAACATGTTTAAATAACATGTTTTATATTCTAGTTTCTTTGCTCTGGTTACTGCTTTGCACACTCTTGGCATTCTCCCGATGAGCTTCAAGAGGTCGTCACCTGAAATGCTTCTCCAACAGTCTTGAAGGAGTTCCCAGAGGTGTTTAGCACTTGTTGGGGTCCAGCTCACCCCAAACCATCTGGATTGGGTTCAGGTCCGGTGACTGTGGAGGTCAGGTCTCCACTTTTTGTTAAGTACAGAACTCCACATGAGTTCATTCATAGTTTTGATGCCGTCAGTGAGAATCCACCAACGTAAATGGTCATGAAAATAAAGAAAACACGTTGAATGAGAAGGTGTCCAGACTTTTGGCCTGTACTGTATATGTAATTGAAACATGTTGCAGTGTGTGTGTGTGTGTGTGCGTGTGTGTGAACTGCGGGCTCCCAGTAACAGTGACAGATACTCTGCACCGGGCTGGGCCGTATTCGGTGCAGTAGTGTGTGTTTAATGTGTTAAAGGCAGCGCATACACACACACTGATTGGTTCTGACAGAATGAGGCAGCAGGCTCTTGTAGTGGGGGTGGGCGTCTTGTCGAAACACACACACACACAACACACACACACAATCGTGTAGGTTAACCAACCACATGCCCAGTAAAAGCCGACACGCTCATCGCCTCGCGATAGGTGACCGGAGTGTCCGGCAGCAGGACAGAGGAAGAGACCCGCCTGTCGATCAACCGTACCGCCCGGGAGGACGAACCGGTGACCTCCTGATCACATGACGTCTCCGCTGCCACACAGGGACGGGGGGGCGAGGGGAAGACGGGGGAAGGGAGAGGATTCGGAAGACGGAAGGCGGACGAGATCTCATTTGAAACGCTCCCCAGGCGTGCGAGCCCTCCTGCCGGCTGATAATGGAAAAGGTGGCGCTTTTTTTTTTTTATAACCTGCCGGTGAGGAAAATGTCTTTTTTTTTTTTTTTTTTTACAGCTGAGAGGAGAGAACTAACTGTGATGTGCGCTCAGGCACCAGAGATCCATCTGGGGTGCAAACAAGTGAGCGACGGCAACATTTTATTCTGGGTGATTATTCCGTCTAATTTGTACCAATGTGCACAGTTGTGTAAAACGTTTTAAATTAAAAATAGCGATCGCCATTTTATTTTCTACAGCCGATGTCTCATAGAAACTGTTTTACATTAAGAAAAGGGTATATAGAAAATACACGCCACAATTAAATTAAGTTTAGGAATTAAATGGAAGAATAATCTCCTTTTGAATTAATTCTTAAAGTACAGAAGGAAATACAATAAAAACAAAATGGAAGAACGTTCCTTTTTGTGGCGATTCGTTGCATCTTTCCTGCTGTTAAACAGTCTCAGAGGAACAGGATGGAGAAGGAGAATCGTATGACATGGAATGTATAACAGTTCAGGCCAAAAGTTTGGACGCACCTTCTCATTCGACGAGTTTTCTTTATTTTCCTGACCATTTACGTCGGTAGATTCTCACTGACGGCATCAAAACTATGAATGAACACATGTGGAGTTATGTACTTAACAAAAAGTGGAGACCTGAACTCCACAGTCACCGAACCTGAACCCAATCCAGATGGACCAACAAGTGCTAAACACCTCTGGGAACTCCTTCAAGACTGTTGGAGAAGCATTTCAGGTGACGACCTCTTGAAGCTCATCGAGAGAATGCCAAGAGTGTTCAAAGCAGTAATCAGAGCAAAGAAACTAGAATATAAAACATGTTTTCACTTATTTCACCTTTTTTTGTTAAGTACATAACTCCACATGTGTTCATTCATAGTTTTGGTGCCTTCAGTGAGAATCTACCAACGTAAATGGTCATGAAAATAAAGAAAACACGTTGAATGAGAAGGTGTGTCCAGACTTCTGTCCTGTACTGTATGCCAGATTCAGCCCCAGTACATGAAGAACAGCCAGTGAGCATAACCATTTAGAGAATGCCTGATTTATTCATCTGACGTCAGTAGTGGTTCTGTGCTGAGTGCATAAACATCTGTCCGGGCAAATCCCGTTCCACATAAATGAGTGTGTGTGTGTGTGTGTGTGTGTGTTTGTGCCTTAAGGCACCTGCACCTCAAGCTGTTTTAGAATAAAAAGATGAGGCCCTGCCTCCATTTCTGCAGTGAGAGCTGCCCTGGGACTCAAAAGGGTCTGCGGAAGACGAGGTAGCTGTCCCCAACATGGGGACATGAGGACGAGCTTCTTCGCTTGACCCTTCCTCCGATTTAATGCAGGGTTCAGGGATTTTTTTTCCACGCCAGTTTCAATCTTACTGGTACTGAAAGTGCATTATTGTCTGACAGGTCAGAGAGACGGTCATTGAAGCGATTTCTTTTACGGATCCTTAAACGTTTTGCCCCCCACAGACCACCTGGCAGGCTGTGGCAAACGGGGCAAGCGCAGACACCCCCATAGTCTGTACCATAGGAGTGCTCTGTCCACTGAGTGCTTTGAAAACCAATAAAAGGATGTCGAAAGCTGGCGCGGCGCTTAGCATCGCGGCCTCACTCCTCCAAGGTCGTGAGTTTGACCCAAATCCACGATCAGCATTTATTTATAGCGAGTGGGCCAGCGATTTAGAGAAAAAAGGTTTGTCTGTGTCAAAATCCACCAATTCAACACCGGGGCAGGGGTGGCCTGGCGGTTAAGGAAGCGCCCCCGTAATCAGGTCGCCGGATCGATTCCCGGTCCCCACACGCTGCTCCCCGGGCGCCTGTCATGGCTGCCCACTGCTCACCAAGAGTGATGGGTTAAATGCAGAGGACACATTTCACTGTGTGCACCGTGTGCTGTGGTGTCACATGTGACAATTAATCGCTTTCACGAATTGCCACGTTTTGGTCCAGGAGATAATTGGAGCAAACATTTGGCCTTGCCTGAAATATGTTCATTTACATTTACAGCATTTACCAGACGCCCTTATCCAGAGCGACTTCCAATCAGTAGTTACAGGGACAGTCCCCCCCTGGAGCAACTTAGGGTTAAATGTCTTGCTCAGGGACACGATGGTAGTAAGTGGGATTTGAACCTGGGTCTTCTGGTTCACAGGCGAGTGTATTACCCACCTGGCTACTACCAGCCCTGTGTTCATTAGCAGATAAAATGCAATAAAAGCCGGAAGATGTTTCGTGTGGACGTTAAGCACGGGGATGAGTTACTGTAATCCGCAGTGACAGTATGACC
Organism: Denticeps clupeoides; assembly: GCF_900700375.1. NCBI lineage: Eukaryota > Metazoa > Chordata > Actinopteri > Clupeiformes > Denticipitidae > Denticeps > Denticeps clupeoides. The sequence continues at coordinate 20,981,633 of NC_041714.1, forward strand.
TAGAAGAGTCTATTAACGAATAGAATCTGTTTGGTACTGGAGGCCCAGGCCGGTCTGACGCCGCGGAAAACGCAACAGAGTTTCTCTTCCTCTTTCCGCCGAGGGCGAGAGGACGCGCGTACATTCCACCAGAACTAAAGAGGCCATTTTTACACCACAACCACATGGGTGAGTTTCGGCTGAACCCGGCGCCCTCGAGAGACACCACACTGGAGACATTACGCGTGCAGAATACGGTTTATTTACGACATTTACCAGACGCCCTTATCCAGAGCGCCTTACAGTCAGTAGTTACAGGGACAGTCCCCACCTGGGGACACTCAGGGTTAAGTGTCTTGCTGAGGGACACGATGGTAGTAAGTGGGGGTTTGGGCATTATGGTTTATAGGCGAGAAACAACATTAATAGACAACAAAGGGTTTTTCTTCAGCTACTTACCTGAGTGCAATTCTGTGTTCATCTTGGTTTTAATTCACTTACGGTATTGTGCAAAAGTCTTAGTCAGTAGTGAAATGGCTTTTCAACTAGTTCAGCAAAGGACAAAGGACATTATTGTAACACCACAATAATAATTATTAAAGTGGCAGCTATTTTTTTTGGTGTGTAGAGAAGAGCTCTCCCGACCCCGAAAAAAAATGAACGACCTACAAGCAAAAGTCTACAGACGGAGGACAATATTGTATCACTGCACAGTGGAATAAAGACAATCACAAATTAGAATAAGCCTGTTCCAATTCACTAACCCCTCTGAAGACACTTTGGGAGGAGGAAATTCCTGATGAGATTTGGGAGGAGGTTCTGCTGCGGGTTCTAGACTTGGCCTCATACAGTTTAAGATCTTACACCGTTCATATTATGCTAAGGTGCGGTTGTCACATATTCTATGAGGGCGTCAGTCCGTTGTGTGACCGATGTCAGCAGTCCTCGGCCAATATTATTCATATCTTCTGACTTTGCCCTTCTTTACACTGGTACTGGACTGAAATATTTCACGTTGTCAGAATTTGTGGGGAAAAGAGTAGAGCCCAACCCGCTTGGGGCATCGTTTGGGGTTTTCTCCTCACCTCCTTCATTGTCTGCTCATCAAACAAATGGAACTATAAACAAACTTTATATAAAAAAAAAAAAGAATTAGCCTGTTCGGCTCATCGTATAACCAGGCTTGTTATATAATAACCTTCACACCAGCCGCCAAAGGCCTGGTGACAGTTCGGCGCCAGCGTCATTTCTGTTCGTCCTCTTTAAAGTCCATCCCCTCCATCCACAGAGCCTGAGGAAACAGAGACAGAGACAAGGAGGTGGAGGTGTTGCTACCCGCGACCACTGAAGGTGACCAGTGAATCGGGCACAAACCGCCACAGCCATTTACAATTCAGACGTTTAGGTTCCGTGACAGAACGGGGGGGGGGGGACTCCAGCGGGGCGGCCTAATGCTTATAGCCACTTCATTACACTTAGCCTGTCCCACGCCTCATCTGGCATTGAGATGCTCGGGTGGAGCCGCTCCGTGTGACGGCGCTCTGATGCCCCCCGACGGCGCTCAGCGGGAGCAAAGAAACATTTCTTCCACCAAATTAACCGCTGTGATGATTTATCGATGTCCCTGCAGTTTTATTGAGGTTGTGAACCCCCATGAATTGAGTTTTTGATTTATTGGAATGTAATGAAGATTTTATGATTTACCACATGTTTAAAAATATGGTTGAAATTATATTAAATGCGAGTTATATTATATTAAATACGAGTCATAATCATTACAAATTGATTTGGGACCCCTGACCCACGACCTTTTTCAGACAATCAGTGCAACTCGGCAGGAAACCCCACCAGAAGTCTGTACGTGTGGAATGTGCGCCCCCTGGTGGTCAGAACCAAGTTTACAATTCATAACTTTACCTCGGCGTGCACAACAGAACGAGGTGGCGAGCCCAGAGAGCTGATTTATTCCGAATACCCGGCGACCGGGGCAGGAGACAGGGCGAGAAGGGACGTGGAAGACTGGAGAAGGGGCTGGACGTGAGTGTGCGTGTGAGGGAGAGGAGGAAGAGCAACACCCTCTGGTAGGGTGCCGCTCCGGCGTGGGACTAATATAAATAGCCGCTTCCTTTCTGGCCGCTCCACGGACTGGGAGGGAACGTCCACCCACCACCTGCCTGCGGATCTGGTTCATCTCACTCCCTGCCCTGAGATGCAGGTCCACCGGAGTCCCGAAGTGCCTCATTTGCCGCTTATCTAATGCAAAGATGCTCAAGCTTTTACATCGCTTAATAGTATTTGTTACATTCCATTTACAGCATTTACCAGACGTCCTTAACCAGAGCGACTTACTTATTCAGTAGTTACAGGGACAGTCCCCCCCCCCTGGAGACACTCAGGGTTAAGTGTCCTGCTCAGGGACACGATGGTAGTACGTGGGGTTTGAACCTGGGTCTTTTGGTTCATAGGCGACTGTGTTACCCGCTAGGCTACTACCACCCTACAAAAGTGTCATTTGTCAATGTGACACACAGCGCAGCTCAATGGTAGCTCAGTGGCACCGTGGCAGTTTGGGATTTGAACCCGCAACCCTTCGGTTACAAGTCTGCTTCCTAACTTGCTGGGCAGATTTATGCTTCATAGCGAGGCAACAGAACGGGCTGTTACGGGATGATGACAACATCAAAACTTTATGATTCCTAATATGTGGTCTCACATATTAGGAATCATATGCGGTTGCCGACAGTGATGGTGTATTCGAAAGTGAGAGGATGTGCAAGTAAACAGGTCATAAAACAGATCACGCGCAGCGACCGAAAAGAAAGGCAGCGTGGCCCTCTGCTCGTCTCCTTCCGCAGCATTCCCGAGCCAGATAGCGCAAACATCCCACTCCCAGCCTCCGGCTCGGCTCCAGCTGAGAGTGTAGGATGTTTACACTTCCTGAGGCTCGCGGGGGTCAGGGGTCACGCCCGGACTGAGAGGAAGCAGGAGATGGCGGCTCGTGTGACAAAAAAAAAAAAAAAAACGTCCTTTTCGAATCCAGCTCTCCGTCTCACGCTGTTAAAAAAAATCCGGAGGAACAGACTCCGCCCCTCGTCAGTCACCTCCATTACAGGGGCTGCAGCTTATCACCCCCTCGCTACAAATAGAGCGGGCGTCGCCCTCGCCATAACAACGGAGCCTAATGGACGCTGCGGCTCGGCGGGCGAGCGTATCGGCAGTAGGGGGGACTGAGGTCGAACCGAGGTCCCCGGGGGACGCTGGGAGGGCGGGCGCTCCCACGGACCCTCGTGTCATCTGATCGGCCGCCCCAGAGGTCCTGGGCTCCAGCCAGGCCCCTCCCAACCCTCCCGAGGATGTAGCCGCGCCCGGCCGCCGCGGGCCGGCCTGAATGGGGGCTTTTCTGCATTCTTCGGCACCGTTTCCTCCGGCCGGAGGAGAGACCCCTCCCTCTCTCCTCGGCAAACTCGGGGTCAGGACGGGCCGAGTCCGAGGAGTGGCGGTGAAAACAATGACAGACAGAGCTCCGCCCCCCTCCCGGCCCATTTCCCACCACAGAAACACTACACCGTCCGACCTGCAGGTTTCCACGACGTCTCGAGCGACAGGTCGTGCTGGCTCCAGGCACGTTGAGAAGAGGACATGTGGACCATCAGAACGAGGGCTCGAGCGTGGAGTTCTACAGAGCGCTACTGATCGACATTCTGTATCACTTCCCCACCGTTAACTTCAGCGTACAGCCATGGACCGAAAAAAAATAAAAATGGCTGCCATTCCATGTCCATTTATTAGCTGAACACGATCTTGCTTCGATTGCTCAGCCCTCCCTATGCCAATGTCTTATTCAAATTTGAATTAGAATTTGAATTTAATAGTGGCCGTACGTGGCTTTACCAAACGTTTTGTTGCATTTTTGGTCTTCTACATATATCTCTTTTTTTTTTTTTTTTTTGGTTGTTGCATCTGGCAACACAACCTGACTTTTGCATCAAGACACATAAGTGTTGGTCAAAACGTTTTAATGCAAATCACTTTTACCGCACCTGAACGCGTGGTAGGGTGCTAGTAACCTAGCGGGTAACACACTTGCCTATGAAACAGAAGACCAGGGTTCGAATCCCACTTACTACCATTGTGTCCCTGAGCAAGACACTTAACCCTAAGTTGCTCCAGGGGGGGACTGTCCCTGTAACTACTGATTGTAAGTCGCTCTGGATAAGGGCGTCTGATAAATGCTGTAAATGTAAATGAACGCTGCGAGGGAGGTGATGATCCTTCCTGACAGCTACTGTGCAGACAGAGTACCCACAGAGAGTTTAGAATGGGTTAACTCATTACTGCTCTTCCCGTTTCACCTTCTTAAACTACACTAGCCAAAACCTTTACTTATGCACTCGGTGTCTAGTTATTTTTATCCAACCATTCTTACATTGTAAAGATGCAATAAACACCCCTTGTGTCTAGAGTCTGGTGACCATACAGTAATGGTTAAAATCACTGCATGTTAATATGATTTGACAGTAATATGAGTTCCCCGAGCCTGTCCATGGCCCTGCAGTGGCCAGAAATGCCGATGTAATGGCACCTTGGCGGATCGGGATTCGAACTGGCAACCTTCTGATTACCGGGCCGCTTCCTTAACCGCTAGGCCACCACTGCCCCAGTGGTGATGCAATATCACATTCAAGGCCACATTCAGAGGTTACCCCTTCTAATCCGGGTCTGAGCACACCGCAGGTGCTGATCTGGAATGTGTGTGTGTGTGTTTTCTCGTCAACAGAGGTGTTAATCTGCCACGCATGCCGAGCTCGGCCTCCGCGGGCTCGGATTTTAGCTGCTGGTGTCGGCGCCTCCACCGCGGCTCGAGCTTCACAGGCCTTCAGCCTGGGCTCGGGTAATAGAGACTGACCCTGCAACCATGGGGGGGGGGTGTCTGGCGCTGCAAGGCCACCAGAAAAAGTGATGTCACCTGACCTGAAACGGTCAGAGGTGGCCTAGTGGTTAAGGAAGCGGCCCCGTAATCAGAAGGTTGCCGGTTCGAATCCCGAACTGCCGAGGTGCCACTGAGGTGCCACCGAGCAAAGCACCGTCCCCACACACTGCTCCCCGGGCGCCTGTCATGGCTGCCCACTGCTCACTCAGGGTGATGGGTTAAATACAGAGGACACATTTCACTGAGTGCACCGTGTGCTGTGCTGCTGTGTGTCACAAGTGACAATCACTTTCACTTCACGACCAGCATTACTGGACCCAGGCTGGGACTTTTGTGGCAGTTTTATCCGTCCGCCCGTCTGAAATTTCACACAAACGACCATCGCGATGCCCATGAACCTTGCCGTACAAATGCATTACTGACCATGGAAGGCTCAAATGTCCCCTGCAGTTCAACCGCGACGAAACAGCCCGCATTAGAAATGCGAAATACAACTGCGCGCCACAGACCCAGCTGGAACCCGAGGGCCACGCGGCGTCCGCGCGAGAGTAATAGCAGTCGGCTGCTGCAAACATCCGACTGAAAGCCCCATCGTGAGCACCAGCTTCCAGTCAAGGATGTTTACAGCAGCCCCGACTGCCAACCGGCCGGAGCGCCGGAACCGGCGACCCGGAACCTTCCGTCCCCTCACATCAGCAACGGCGTATTTACACCGACAACACTCGGGGACAGACGCTGGACGCCACTTGTTTCTGCCATAACACTCCCACGACAAGCATCCCATCTGATTAGACGTTCCACACACACACACACACACACACACACACACACACCGCCGGCAGCTTCCTGTCTCCCCTCCACGTCGGAGTTCTAATCACTTAGTGCACATCTCAGTGTTTATGCTTAAAGCGAGCAAGGTCTCCCACCCCCACTGTTTAGGGCTGAGGTCGGCACTTTTTTCGGTCATCCTACACCCCTATACACACACACACACACACACACACACTCCCGCCTGCTTGAGTCAGCTCTAGGCCCGAGAACTGATGACACGAAGGTCACCCGAAAAATACACCAAAAAAAACGACAGGAAGGCAGCCTGACTGAACCCAGGCCCTTACGTCCACCTGCCCCCTGTCCCCCCTCCGCTGTGCCGCGCCGGCCCCGCCCCATCGCCCCGCCGCTACCTGCGGAAACGCGATACGTCGAGCGCGTAGCAACGGCCCAGCGCAGCGCCGTCTCCGGTTACGCCAAGCGTCCGCGCCGCCTGCTGCATTACGCTACATAGATCGCCACAAACGTCACAACACCTCTTATTATTACTGCTTTTCAACCTTCAAGGTCAAACGGGTGAGACACTTTCATATGAACCAGAAGACCCAGCTTCAAACCCCACTTACTACCATCGTGTCCCTGTGCAAGACACTTGTCTCCAGGGGGGGACTGTCCCCGTTACTACTGATTGTGAGGCGCTCTGGATAAGGGCGTCTGATAAAGTGAAAGTGATTAGTTGTCACATGTGACACACCGCAGCACAGCGCCCAGTGCGTGCAGCGAAGCGGGTCCTCTTTCTTCCAACCCGGTGTGTGGGGACGGCGCTTTGCTCAGTGGCAGCCTGGCAGGTCGGGTTTTCGAACCCGCAACCTTCCAATTGCGGGTCTGTTTCCTTACGCGCTAGAGGCCACCGCTGCTCCGATGTAACGTGAAATGAGCATTTAAATGCCGTAGATGTAAGTAAAAGTATCACATTTGCCGCCATCTACCAGTGCTGTGTTCTTGTCTAGACCACAAACGTAAGATTTCTTTTGTTGGATCAGGGTTTGTCTTACATTGACGATTAAGGCTGATGGTTCAATCAAATCAAATCAAATTCCGGTATCTCAGATTATTAGAATATTATGTTAATGTAGGTAATACATAAAACGTAGGTAAACTGATTGAATAATGATTTGATTTGATTGAACAATCAGTTTACCTACGTTTTACGTATTAACTATGTTAAGGTAACATTCTAATAATCTGAGATTTGATTTGATTGAATAATGATTTGATTTGATTGAACAATCAAATCAAATCTCAGATTATTAGAATGTTACCTTAACATAGTTAATACGTAAAACGTAGGTAAACTGATTGGCCAATCAAATCAAATCAAATTCTGGTATCTCAAGATTATTAAAATGTTATGTTTACGTAGGTAATACATAAAACGTAGGTAAACTGATTGTTCAATCAAATCAAATCATTATTCAATCAAATCAAATCTCAGATTATTAGAATGTTACCTTAACGTAGTTAATACGTAAAACGTAGGTAAACTGATTGTTCAATCAAATCAAATTCCAGTATCTCAGATTATTAGAATATTACTTTAACGTAGTTAATACGTAAAACGTAGGTAAACTGATTGTTCAATCAAATCAAATTCCAGTATCTCAGATTATTAGAATGTTACCTTAACGTAGTTAATACGTAAAACGTAGGTAACCTGATTGTTCAATCAAATCAAATTCCAGTATCTCAGATTATTAGAATGTTACCTTAACGTAGTTAATACGTAAAACGTAGGTAACCTGATTGTTCAATCAAATCAAATTCCAGTATCTCAGATTATTAGAATATTACCTTAACGTAAACAAGCGACCTACTCATAATCTTCAGACGTGTCTAAGACGAAAGAAACTCATAGGTTACTTATAAAAGTATACAGGAAGTGAATATGCAGTGTGTTAAAGGCATAGCGCATAGTGTTGTGCAGCGTGTAGTCCATGGGACAGTGTGTACGTGCCGTAGTAAAGGGCCGCGCTATAATAAAAACTCCCAGCGTCTCGTGTCCCTCCCAGCAGTCCAGGTCACCGGCTGGAACAAAGCAAACTTTTATCGGACCGCCGCAATCCCGCATTCCCGGGATTCTTGGCACTTGGCGACCGTGTAAGCGTGGAGTAAGACGCGGGGAAGGGAGGGGGGCCGAGAGCAGGAAGAGAGCAGCGGCCTGCTGCCTTCTCCACTGTACTATCTCTCTCTCTCTCTCTCTCTCTCGCCTGCTCGCTCGCCCGCTCCCTCGCTCCTTCCCCTCTGACGGCAGCCATTAAAAGTGAAAGCGCTGTTAACAGATAGTAAAGCGAGCCCCGGGCGAGGTAGGGTTTCTGGGAAGAAAGGGAAAACTCCGTCCATTCTCCTCTCCGGCCCTCGTTTGAAGCGGCTGCTCAGCGTCCGGGTGACGTTTACAAGGCCGCCTGCCCGCCGCTCGCTTTTCTTTAGATTTTTCCGGCCCCTATTGGTGGACTCGTCCGAAACCACTGGGCCCGCATCCGCCAGCCGGTTGCACGGCAACAACTTAACTTAACAGCTGGTTTCCGGGTTCCGTGTGCAGACGCGGAACAGGTAATTCGGTGTCATGGAGCTTTAGTGGTGGCCTAGCGGTTAAGGCAGCGGCCCCGTAATCAGAAGGTTGCCGGTTCGAATCCCGATCCGCCAAGGTGCCACTGAGCAAAGTCACCGTCCCCACACACTGCCTGTCATGGCTGCCCACCGCTCACCGAGGGTGAGGGGTTAAATACAGAGGACAAATTTCACTGTGTGCACCGTGTGCTGTGCTGCTGTGACAATCACCTCAAAAGTTTCATTATTTCAGTTCGTTAATTGCGCAGGGCCGTCGGATTTTTGTTTTTTTTAACACAGATATGACGCAGAAGGCGGCCGCGCCCCTCCGTACGTCCCCACTATCCCCCCATCCGCACCTGCCATTACAATCCACTCTTCCTCAGCTGTGTGGTTCGCCAGATCCTGCTGGACAGCTGGAACGGCCCAGACGGGCCAGGGCGGGAAATCTTCTCAGGTGGACGAGGACGCGCCGAGGTCGTGTTTTTGGGGGCGTGGAAATCGGAGTTTTTTTAAAAAAAAAAAAAAAAAAGAAAGAAAGAAAAAAAAAAAAAAAAAAAGAGCAAACGCCTGGAAAAGCGGCGGCTCCGGAGTCGGCGGGCCCTCATGGTGCACAAAGTATTCTGGGATTGAGGAAGGGGAGGGGGAAAAAAATAGACTTCCCCTAAGACCAAGGGCCCCATCAAAGCATTCTTCTCCAAATCAGACTTGAGCCGCGTCCCTCGTGACGGCGAACGGCCAGCGCCGCACAACTCCTTCCGAGGGGGGGCGAGGTCGAGGAGGGGGGGAGAGAGAGAGAGAGAGAGAGAGAGAGAGACAGACCCGCTTCTGGCCTTTTATCGGGCTGTCACCTCGCAGCGAGGTTCGGCAAACTCCAGCGGCCTCCGCCCGCCCGTCCACTCGCTCCCCACCTCCGGCCCTTTTCCTGTGCCGCCGTTTGTTCAGCGTCAGTCACACGCGTTTCCGTCCTCTATCTGATGGGACACGCCCCGCGTCCCTCGAGAGACGAAGGAAAAAAAACGTTTCCATTCATTCTTCCACGCCGCCGTTTCGTCCCGGAGGACTCGGGGCCCGGGTGACCTTGCGATGGGGGTCAGGGGCTCGCGCCCGTCTCCCGGTCGGGGAATAAGCGCGGCGGCCCGATTCCGAGCACGGCCCTGGCAGGTGACAGGACCAGCCGACCGTGGCACCCCGACACTGATTAACCACGCAGCCTACCAAAGGTCGCTCAGAGGTCAAAGCCCTGCCAGACACGCACAGTGTGCCCACTTCCCACCACCGGGCCATTATTTAACCACGACCAGTGGGACAAAGTTGTTACCGTGGAAACCGCCCAATGACTTCAATAAACAGACCAATTTATTTATATTATATATAAATTAGCATATGTCACCAGTTAAAATATGTTCCTGTTGTCCTGGCTTTACAAACACAGCGGCCTGCAGATGTTGTGCGAACATCTGTCCCGTGTCGCAGCCTTGTGGCGCGACACCTCAGGTGACTATAATACAGATCTGGGTCTGGATGTAGATTTTCTTTTTTTTTTAATTTTCTACCTCCGTTTCCTGAACAAGGACGGCGACCGGCCTGTCACACGCCGCTATCGTCCATCGGACAAACGACAACGAGGCGACAACTCGACAACTTCACGCCGGACGACGCGACACCGACAGCAGCAGCAACTTTTCTCCCCAACTTACTTCGGCGGAGTCGGCGACGTCGCGCTCCCCGTCGCCGCTACGCTCCTGGGAGAACCCGTCCGCGTTCAGGCGACAATCGCCATGTTCTTTTGACTTTTTTCTTTCTCCCGCTTTTGTCCCTCTCTCTCTCTCTCTCTCTCTTTTTTCCTCCCTCTCTCTCTCTCTCTCTCTCTCTCGTCCGTGTTCTTCGGCGCTGCCGGGCGACGAGGCGCCCGTCTCCCCTCCGCCGCTGAAGACGCGCCGTGAGAGGGGGATAAAAAGCGGTCTTCCGCGGCGAATAGTTACGTAACGCGGAGAAAAAAGAAACGAAAAAAAAAAAAAACAACTAACTTGACCAAAAAAAAAAAAAAAAGAAAAATGGCAACTGGAAGGGTGGGGGCCGCTCGGCTCCTTCCTCGTCCGACCGACCGTACTGTAGCTGTCACCCGCACTGGCCAATCTGTCAGTCCGGAGTTTTTCTAAGCGGAGCGCCGCCCCGTCGCTCCGCCCCTCCGCCGCCCGGCCAATGGGAGGCCGCGGCGCGCTCACCGGTGACGCGGCGTCCGTTGCTTTTTGCAGCGCCGCGCATGCAGCGTCTCCCCCCCGTGACCTTTGCGCCGGTTCGGCGGCTCAAAGTCATTTTTTTTCTCGCAGGCACCTCCAGCGAGAAACCGTTAATAATAAATATTATAATGATATTATAATAAATTCGCTCAGTGCTTTTTTTTTTTGGCGAGCTGTTGTTTACAGGCGGTGTGTGGAAAGCTCAATGTCATTGTGCTCACAACCTACTGTACACAAACAGCCATGTGCTATGAATGCAAGCAGGGACCAATAAACAAGACGTCTGATGTTTAAGGGTACACCCCCTGATGCCTTATCATTGGTATGGGATGCAAATATAATTATGATTTATACACAAATAAATGGCTTCACATGCAATTTGCAACATACATATCATAAAGTACACATCACATCATATTACAACATCGCTTGACACAATGATATGGAATTAATTTAACATGCCGCATATGTGAAAACAGAAGTCAGATCTGAAATCCACTGACACATCAACAAACCGACAGGGGACAACACTGTCTCTTAAAACTTTGACCTTGCCGGGGTTTAATGTTGTGGATGAACCATCCACTTATTCACTACAAAGTGCACTATATATGGAATCAGCTGAAAGACAATTTTGACTTTATTACTGTATATTGGAGCCTATAGATGTTTTGAATACAGTGCTAGTTTAGCCTAAAAAGGTACTTTGGGGCACTTGCGGCCTAGCGGTTAAACAGAAGGTTGCTGGTTCGAATCCCAATCCGCCAAGGTGCCACTGAGGTGCCACTGAGCAAAGCACCGTCCCGACACACTGCTCCCCGGGGTGATGGGATAAATGCAGAGGACAAATTTCACTGTGTGCACCGTGCGCGGTGCTGCTGCGTATCACATTTGACAATCACTTCACTTTACACTTTTTGAATAGCTATAGATTGAAGATTGAAACTTTGAACTGGCCACTGGTATTGAATCAATAATTTGCTAATAAGTGGCACTTGATGTAAACATTATTCTGCCCTGTTCACAAATAATGTGGCAGTCTAGCTCTGAAGGAACACATCTATGGTAATTATGACGTGGCTGAAGATCAGGCAGAATGGGCTGAAGTTTGTTATATGATTAAAAAAAGAAGTGAAAAAAGAAAAAGAAGTGAAAGAAAATCATTAAAGGAAACTCCAAGCACAGCTTTGCACGATAATTAAAGACTTTGATGATGATGATAATCATGACTATTATTATTTCGAAACATGCATAAATTGTGCATTTTACAAAGAAAGATGTCCTTGAACTGAGAGTGAGGCCTAATACTAGGGTGTGGGACCTACCACTATCACCCAACATATTTTGCTCACAAACACCCAGAAAGTGGACAGAAACAGGTTCCGTAACGATTGAACCAGCTTTCACTACACACACACACAGAATGGTTTGTAGCCACCGGCAACTCCCTCTTTGTTGTGACCATAAGCAGCCCCTGGTGATCCATCTGTGGAACATTACCAGTCATGTGACGCTCCTCACCTCCACCCACCTCCGTGTTTCAAACCACAACACTCTCCTCTGATAGAGGTCAAGATTTTGCCAGGGAAATGTGACTCTGTGCGGGTCATTTTTGGAGTTGATGAATTTCAGTTCTGCAAATAACAGACACGAACTGAAATAGTATAGAAACCCTGACATTCTGTTCCCATTCTAATAAAGAAGGAAAGTATGCCTTTATATTTAAATATACCATGGAAAGACTTAATATTTAAATTGAGTTTTAAAAAATGTATACTGATAAAAACTGATAAAAATAAATAAAGTGAAGTGATTGTCACTTGTGATACCCAGCAGCACAGCACAAGATGCACACAGTGAAATTTGTTCTCTGCATTTAACCCCTCAGCAGTGGGCAGCCATGACAGGGGGCGCTTCCTTAACCGCTAGGCCAACACTGCTTAAAATCTATCAAGACGCGAACAGCCTAGTGAGGTGAAATGTAGCCTTGCTTCCATGTCTTGGTCGGTTCTCATGCTGCATAATAATCAATGAAGTCAGCATTACAGCAATAACAGCATGCACAGAATACATGGTTGCACTTTATCAATATTTCTGAGATGGTGAGTGGTATTTTTAGCAACCGAAGTGTGTTTAACATGCTTTCCTGTCTTTCTCCAAGACCAGAGCATTAAATGCAATAATTTGCATTGCAAAAAGACCAACAGGTTTTTATTGATTGCACTGATTGCTTATTACATTACATTTTCAGGATCACTGCAGCACAGCACACGGTGACATAAAATGTGTCCTCTTCTTTTAAACGTCACCCATGGTGAGCAGTGGGCAGCCATGACAGGCACCCAGGACGGTGCTTTGCTCAGTGGCACCTCGACAGATCGAGATTCGAACTCACAGGATTCCGATTACGGGTCCGCCTCCTTACCCGCTAGGCCACCACTGCCCACTTTGTACTCCAGAGGGCCAAAAGCCTCTCTTAAACCGCAGTTGTGAGTCAACAGGAAATCTCTGTCACGTTTTTAATTGCCGCAACTACAAAATCGCGTCTTTTTGACATCAGTGAAACAGATAATCAGCACTGCTCAGGGGTATTATAATGAGCGCTGACAAATCACAAATCATTACGGGACCAACATCTTGGTTAAGTCCAGTAAACTATAATTTACATTGCATTAAAAGCGATCAGGAATCTGTGTGTGAGTGGACGGGGTCGATGCAACGTGCCGCCGTCATGACTGCTGCTGTGCCGGCTGGGTGAAATCTTCACCATGGAACAGGCCGTAGTGAATCACGTCGTCCTGCGCCGCGGCCCAGGCCATCTGCAGGCTGGTAAAACGAGCTGCCCAGACCCCCCGGGAGTCCACGGTCACCACCCCTCCAAGACCCTGCGCCCGCTCCTTCATGTAGGCCAAGCCCAGGTCAGAGGCCTCCTCGGCGGACTTTCCTGCCAGGAGACACCATGAGCACAACGTTACGTTCCCATTACAACTGCAGGTGAAGGGGAAATGGCACCGTCTTCAGTGCTGCCACGATTTATTCTAGATTAACAGTGACACAAAAAATACAATAAAACTGCTAAATTATATAACGTCTTATATGATGTTGTCCTTGTTTAGTGTACAGACATTTTTTTAGTCTTTGTAGTCTAAATAGGTACTTAATTCTAGTTTAATTTCAGTGCAATTTTTAAAATTCATATTATGTGTAATCTAAATCTATATTTTGTAATGGCAGAGTGGTGGGTCTGTGTGAAACATCATTTCAAGACACTGTATACTGTTGTATTGACAATAAGCCTCTGTCGAATCTGGATTATGGTTACTGAACATCTTTGGCATGACTCTTACTGACCCACGGTTTGGATAATTGGAACAGTTCCTGGTCACCTGACCTGAAGGTGACCTCTCATGCTGAACCTGCACGGCCCGACATGCACGAATAACCTCGCGTCCTCTTGGGAACCGCCGCGGCATGTGGGTAACGGTTAATCTTTGAAGCCACTGCCCGCTTGGGAGGGGCGACTGCAAACGTCCGTGTCCTCGGCAGCGCCCGGCTACTCGAGGTGTTGCGGTTGCGCCTTCCACGCTGATAAGGGCCCGCGCCCCCAAAAATTCAGAGCTGGGGTGAGTATTTCCACCCTGACCCCACGGGGCCCGGGTTATGTTTACATAAACAGAGCAGGGGACACGCTGACTTTCAGGAACAGCTGACGGTGGCGCTTCAGGGCTGCAGGCCTGACGCCGTGTTATTTGTGATAACGTGGAACTAACCGTGCGGTCAGGGCACACAGGAAGAGAGCTGAGGGGTCCTCTCTGTGACATTCCCTTTGTACTTTACCTTGCTCCATGTAGAAGATGATCAGCCTGGCAAGGGTGACTTTCATGATAGCCTCCCCGTAGCCGGTGGGTGACACAGCCCCCACCCTGTTATCGGCGTAGGCTCCACACCCTGCAAAGCAATGGACAGGATGTGGGACAGGAGAGGATTTGGAAGAAGTGTTGTCCTGACATTTGGCCACTAGAGGGCGGTGCTACACAGTCGGTCGCAGTTCATGGCGATTCCCCCTCTACTTCTATCGCAAATCGGCTTTTAGGCCAGAATTTAATTAGCAATCTTAAATGAGCTGATACTGTAGGCTGAAGGGGAGTCACTCAGATAAGCTTTCTGGTGGGCCAGCATGATTCAGGGAAAGTAGGGAAAGTCCGCATCAAACTGTAGGAAGAGAGAGCGTGTGTGTGTGTGTGTGTGTGTGTGTGTGTTTCCTGCCATGAATATGAATCCATGTCCTGTTTATGACTCGAGCTCCTTTAAGGCCCTGCGTTCTTATTGGTGGATGGAATCCTGAAAGCCAACCATTAACCCAGCAGGTAATGATCTTTCACGACTGGCTGAACATTATTGCACATTCCTTCACATCGCGGGGGTCAAGGTTCACCACCCCTTTAACATGAATTAATATGTGTGCTGGTTAAAGCACATTCTTTAAACTTCCCTGCCCAGTCAATTCACCGTGTCTTATTATTATCACTATTAAAATTATTATTATTTGGAGCACCACTACCTGGGATTAGCACAAGCGTTTCAGTGATGGGGAAAAAAATAAATAAATCAAGCTACTGCATAAAGCAAGAAACCTCTCAAAAATTCTCAAAATGCCTCATGCTCCCTGAACCATTAACAAAAAAAAAAAAAAAAAAAAAAAAAAAAAAAAAAAAAAAAAAAAAACTTCTTGCCCTGATGCACTTTTCACTCTGGGACAGGGTAAATCAGACCACACCCACTTAACCAATCGTTACGCTTTGTACTCCCTGATAGCTGGACTGACAAGTGTCTTTTTTTTGGTTCACTTTAGAGCAGTGGTGGCCTAGCAGGTTAGGAGGCGCATCCGTAATCGCAAGGTTGCCGGTTCGAATCGCGAACTGCCAAGGTACCACTGAGGCACCATCATGGCCGCCCACTGCTCACCAAGGGTGATGTTAAAAGCAGGGGACACGTTTCACCGTGACACCGTGTGTTGTGCTGCGGTGTTTCACAATGACAATCAGAATCACCATGTCTGATATTCAGCTCTCTCCTCCACACAGGGGCATCATGGGAAAGTACAGGTTGTTAACACTGATCATGTCGGCTTATAGGTCAGTGTTGAAAACTTTTTTTTAATTGTGGCATTGTATGTAATAAAATAAAAACGGATGTGTATTATCACGGACCAAATAACGCCTCTACGCATGGCTGCCTTGTATCGTGAGGGTTACTTCTCAAATAAGTATTACCCACCTATGAGGGCAGTGTCCCCAACTCGCCCATCCATCTTGTTGATGAAGCCCCCGGTGGAAGTGGCACAGGCGATGTTGCCCTCGACATCAACAGCCACTGCCCCCACCGTGCCCATCTTCCCCCTGGACAGCACACAGAGACACCCGTTCAAAAAGACAACGCATCCTCCGACATAGACAAATAAAACGTAAAAAGAGGGGCACGTTGCTCACATTTGAGACACCACGGGGTCCGCATCTGGAGCCAGGTTTTTCTGCCAACGCATTACGGCATAGTCCGTTTTCAAAGACTCTTCAGACACCTCCGGGATGCCCATCTCCTTGGCGAACTGCAGCGCGCTGTCAGCCGCTAGACACATGTGGCTGGTCTGCAGAGAAAAGGCATGAGGGGACCAGACATTTTAGTGCGAGTGCGTCTCCCTGGGTGTCATGTGACTGGTTCGCGTTGCACGGTCTCAGGTGTGAACGGGGAGCAGGTGTGTTAAACTCGGCGTTGTCGCTCTCACACTCTCTCATACCGGTCACTGGAAGTTCAACATGTCGCCTCATGTCAAAGAACTCTCTGGGGATCTACAGAAAGATGGCCGTGTCTATAAGAAGCCTGAGATCGGACCACACGCTGCGTCCTGTAGTCTGATGAGACCAAGATAAACTCTGCAGCCGTGGTGCAGAATCACGGTCACTTTGATCCAGTCCCACGATGAGATTTCCCAGGATTTCTACAGACGTTTCCATGTCTGTAGCTTTAAATGCTAATGAGGAGGAGAGAGGCGGATCGGGGAGGAGAGCGGCCTATAGAAGTTGAAATGACGTCATGAACAACATCCACCAAGCACAACGTTTGGTGCAGACAGGATGTCGTGTTGCCGTTTTTCCAGAAAAAAAAAAAAGGTTCTTCTGAGTCTCACGTGACAAAACAAAAAAATTTTTTTATTTGTGCTCATTTTTACATCCAATTACCGAGTAACTGGAATGTTTATCAGGTTTGGAAGCTATGACGGTCAGTGGGAATAATGTTTTAGGGGAGGGGTGGGAATCTGCCCTGGGCAGAGGTAACCTTTCCCCTTATGATGACAAATTCCAGATCAGACCACTCTGAACGGTGAAGCAGAATGGTCAAAGCACTCTTTACACCCATCACCATTTCTAGCCACTGTGGGACCATAGACAGGCCGGGGGAACTCGTATTAATGTTCAATCATCTCACAAAGTCACATTTTCATAATAGAGGACATTTAAGGAGCTTCTGCCTGGTTGCACTGTTCATGCGCATGTGTTTTGCGTTGAACTTGTCGCAAAAAGTATTCTAGTCTTAATCATAACAACCAGGTGATCTAAACGTCAAAACGTTGACAAAAGAAAAAAAGTGACAAAAGTACTGTGCCTTGTCCATGACAAGCCTGGCCACCTTCACCGGGTTAGCCACACGCTTGACCGCAGCCACCGCCCCGCTGGCCAACGTACGTCCATCCATGACAATGGCATCCATCTCCACCCCTCCATTCACCGTCAGCACCGAACCCCGTCCTGCCAAGCAAATGACGGCATTTCCTCGTAATTCTGCTGCTCGGCGTGTGCGAGTGTGTGTGTTTACCCGCATTGAAGAGGGGGTTGTCTTCCAGCAGCCTCACTGCCTCCACCACAGCGTCCACGGCGCTGCCGCCGGCCTTGAGGACGCCGTAGCTCGCCCGGGCTGCATCTCTCATGCCCGCGCAGACAGCCATTTCTCTCTCCTTCTCCTTCGGGATAGTCCCAGCTCCTCCGTGCACCGCCACCACCGGCAACATGATTATCTCTGTGGAAATTATTTCAGTGGGTCACACTGATGTCCAAATACTTGGATGGATGAATTGAATGCACACAAACAAAGCACTATGAGCTTACAGTTCAGCTGACCTAAAGAGTCTTTCTGACAGGGGCCAAGGTGCAAATAAAATTTTATTGGACATGTGACGTTTACCAGGGCCATTACAGCAATGTACAAGCCGCCACACAGCTTGCGGGTGCTTCAGCCGATCGGTTTGTAGCACACTTGGTTAAAACAATAACCAGTGCGGGAGAGGGTTGGGTTCCTTCACTCCTTCATTGCACAACTGCAATCACACATGAACGCTACTCCGGCTGCCTCTGCTGGAATTCAGCCGCCGTGTTGCGCACTCTTACCTAAAACACGGTCACATGACGTACTTTTACACCGACATATTTGGTACACTAACATACATTGCCTTCCGTCTCATACTGATTCGATCCCAAATCGCTCCAGTACAAAACCCATGATGTACAACGGGCAAAACGCTTCACTTTCATCTTCTAAGTGCAGGTTCCATCCATTCACACAACATGGGAACAAGACGTTCTTCTCTTCTCTTTCCTCTACACGTGTTTCTGCGACCGACTCGCTTACCTGCATTCACCCACAAGAAACTCGAAATGAACAGCGCGGCTGCCTCGGCTCTAAATCAGCGGCCGGTGCAGCGCTCTCGTCCTGCTGGCCCTTGGGCGCCGCCCTAGTGGCGGGGGTTTGGTGTGGCATTGGCAGAATACAGGAAATAAATATACAGACTCGGCGCCCAAACATGAAGGATACTAGAAAATACAAAAACATTAAAAATTAAAAATACAATGGGGGAGGTCCAGAATATTCTCAAACAGTCCAGATCCCTACCATAGTACTGTGGCATAGAGGGTGGTAGTAGTCTAGTGGGTCACACACTCGCCCATGAACCAGAAGTCACTTACTACCATTGTGTCCAGGGACACTGTCCCTGAAACTACTGATTGTAAGGCACTCTGGATGAGGGCGTTTTTACATTTTCCTTTACATTTACAGCATTTACCAATGCTTTAAATGTAGTATAAATGTAGTGCTTTAATAATAATGTAATTATATTGAAAATGGCAGCCAGGCTTGATTTTTGTGTATTATTAAAAATGCAACATTCAATCTGTAAAAACGTCAAAAAGGAACATAATTTGAACAATAAAGTTATACGAATAGTAACAAACTCACTACAAACTCACACATAACTTATTTCCGAATAATGCAATATATGTTTATATGATGGATACTATGGTTTACTGTAATGTATAGCGTGGTTTAATGTTAATTGGCCCCACAGAGTTCACGACAGCACTTTCAAGCACGAAAATCTATTTCAAAACTAGTCTGCCTCTGACCATGGTGCTGAAACCACCAGCGGAACCGCGCCGCGGGTCAAAGGTCGCTGCGCGCTCGGTCTCGGGGTGCCGGGCCCGGCGGCCGCTCTGATTGGACGACGCGACGGAGAGCCCCGCCCCCCCATTCTCGAACGGAGGGGCTGCGGTCCCATTGACTCCCGCGTCCCGCACCCCGCCCACGGCAGCAGCATCGGCAGCGGCGGCGGCGGAGGAGCCGCGCAGGGGGACTCCACCTTCAGCGGCCGGGGAGGACGTCGTCGAGCGGCGGACATGGGCGCTCCGTAACCGGCGGGCAGAGGCGGGCGGCCGGGGGTCCGGGGGGGGGGGTCGGAGACGCCGAATTGGAGCAGCGGCACCGCCGTGGGAGCCCGCAACCATGCACGGGGGGTCGCAACGCCGCCAGGAGCCGCCGCGCTTCCCGCGGACTATGTCGTGAACCGCGGGGCTGCGACGCTTTTTTTTTTTTTTTTTTTTTGGAGGGAAGGAGGGGGGGGAGGGAGGAGGGGGGCAAAAAAAAAAAAAAAAAAAAAAAAAAACCCCACGAACCCTCATCCCCACCAAGGAGGGGGGGGTAAAACATGTCCGCCTCGGTGGGCTCCCGCGGAGGCCCGCGGCAGCCCACCAAGCGGGCGTCCATGCCCGAGCTGCCGGACCTCAGCCACCTCACGGAGGAGGAGAGGAAAATCATCATGGCCGTGATGGTTCGGCAGAGGGAGGAAGAGGAGAAAGAGGAAGCCATGTTAAAGTAAGGGGGGAGATCTTCTCTCTCTTTTTTTGGGCGTTTCTCGGTCGCTAGGCGTGTATCGAGGTGAGCGGATTCGAACTCTCCGCCCCCCCACCCCCCCGTGGACGGGACGAGGGTCCCTGCCCTGCGGCCGTCACAGGTGTACCCTGGGTAGGAGGGAAGGGGTGTGTCGCGTCCGCCGGTCTTCGCCGCGCTGCCGGGGCGTGGTCACGAACAATCGGCGATTAGTCGAGTACTCGAACAATAAGCGCGTCAAAAATTTGAGTTCACGAGGCACGAGGTGGAGAAACTGATTGCAAATTCTGCAAGAATTTCCATCCAAAGGGAACATATATGTAACCCGTACACGTTCAGGTACGCGTCTGTGTAAAAGTGTGTAATGCACACGCATTTGTTAAGTGTATATGTGTATATATGTGCTTATGTGCGGTAAACTTGGCTCGCATCTACCCGTGACCCCGTTTAGTCGCCCCCCCCTTAATCGATTCTGACGCCGGGATCCTGATCATTTCCCGACGCACGCCAGGCCTCCGGCTCCTTCCCGCCGCCCTCCCTCCCTCCCTGCGTGGCGCGGCGCAGCCAGACCCGCCAGTGAGACGCGTCTCCGGCACACGCTGTTCCTTCTCATCTGCTCGGCCGGAAAAGGGGCGGGGCGGGGCGGGTCGGGGCCGGTTGGCTCCGATTTCCCTTCAAGGCCTGTGCAAACGGCGCTTGTTCGAAGGCGGGGCGGCTCCGGGTACCGCCTCTCACGCCTACCAGGGTGTTGATGGACACGGTCACCTGACGAACTGTGGGAGGCAGAGCGGGCTTTTAATAGAGCGCGGCGTATGACATCTCCTTCACGTGCAGAGACTTCGCAGCGGCCCGCAAAAAGACGCCTCTTCCCTTGCATCTGGTGGCGCCGGACGGTATTTCTGGCGTATGGCGTGAACTTGGCCCCACGCCGAGCCCGGCGGGGTCCGCCTGCGCAGTTCTGCACGAAGAGTGACGCAAGGGGGGCTCTGCACGCCCACGCCTTTTTGGAGAACGGCACCCACGGGCGGGTGGGTGCCATGTACAGCGTGGTTTAATGCCACGGCCGCACTTTTAAGCACTTTGGTCACACAGAAGAACTCTGACCTCTGACCATGGTGCCGAAACCACCAGAGCCAGAGCAGCGGAACCGCGGCGCGGGTCAAAGGTCGCTGAAGTGCGGCACTCGCCCAGCACGACTGGCACGGCCTTGCTTCGGTCCCGGCGAACCGCGAGAGCTCCGTTGAACGATGGCTTCCTCCTATGGAGCTAGTTCGGCTTTAAAAAAATTCACGAAGAAATATCACACCGTTCACAAATATCATTTATGACATAGAAATAAAGGCGACACCGTTCACAAATATACTTCTCCACTCGTTCACACACCGATAAACCTGCGTTCACAATTCAGACATAAATGTCTTTTTTTTTTTCAAAAGAGAGAAGGTCAAAATGTCTCCAGAGTTTACAGCCAATCACATCAACCGATGTTGGAGCGTCGGATTTAATGTCAACACCGTAGCGCTACCTTTGCGCATTGTCAACACGAGTTTCATAAAATGAATTCATAGATATAACGCAAATCCTGCAGCGATTTGCTGGACACGCTCACGTTAACTTGTTTCGGGCCGTGTTTAGTGTGGTCACCCTGCACACAACGGACGTGAGTACACACGAGACAAAATGGTTTGGCAATGGACACTCGTAGTGGACATCTGCACTTGAACTTCCTTTTCATTGGGCTGTAAGCATTTTTTCAAAGGGAATTCATAAATATGTATATATACACACACACACATATATACATATACACACACTTATACACACACACACACATATATACATACACACACACTTATACACACACACACACATATATACATACACACACATATATACACGCACATATGCATACACACACACTTATACACACACATATATATATATATATATATATATATACACACATATGCATACACACACACTTATACACACACACACACATATATATATATATATATATATATATATACACATACACACATATACATACACACACACATATATACACGCACATATGCACACACACATATATATACATACACACACACACACACACACACACACGCAGTCAGAAGGTTCAAATGCCGGACTCCAAACCGGCCAAACCACGGTTACGTGGCATTTAACCGAACCGAAGATCAGACAGGAACCCTGGAAAAAAACGAAAAAAAGGTAGATGTATATCCGGTGGTTTGTAAATGCAGGTTTATGGGTTTGTGAATAGATGTAACCGCGCTGACATTTCTGCATCACGTACCTTTTTTTCGTTTGAATCTTGTTAAATTTGTTGCCGAGTCCAGAATTATATTTGTGCATGGTGGGGAGGTGTGTTGGGGAATTTCCCGTGTCCGGGCCCAGGCTCCTGTCTGATCTTCGGTTCGGTCACGTGCCATGTAACCGTGGTTTGGCCGGTTTGGGGTCCGGCATACGAACCTTCTGACTGCGTGTGACGAGCGCGTCCGGCGCTCATCCCGCCGATCACAGGGAATATAGTCCCAGATTTCCTCCAGCACTTCATGACACACACGCTCTTTCCGTTTTACGTCGGTACGTCCACGCGCCTTTAAGTGTGAGGAGCAGACATCCTGGGTCTCCTGGTGGCACGTGTTGGGTGTGGTGGGTGTGGTGGGCGTCCTGGGCGCGCTGCAGTGTATCTGAGTGTGCACACTGCACGTTTGGAAGTCTCCAGCATGCAGACACGGCGTCCCGGAAAAGTGGGAGAGTCCGACTGAGGTAGATTGTTTTAGTTCGTTGCAGGTACCAAACTCACCTACCGACCAGAAGTCACACGTTCAAACCCCACTTACTACCACTGTGTCCCTGAGCAAGACACTTAACCCCGAGTGACTGTCCCCCTGTCACTGCTGACTGTAAGTCACTCTGGATAAGATGGTAGGTTCACTGAGGTTTCCTTGGGAATCCAGTTGAACGTACGGAAAGCCAACTGTTGCAAAAACGCATTTTGAATTCGCTGGTCTCAGCATGTCATCCATGCATTTACATTTTTACATTTACAGCATTTACCAGACGCCCTTATCCAGAGCGACTTACAATCAGTGGTTACAGGGACAGTCCCCCCCTGGAGACACTCTGGGTTAAGTGTCTTGCTCAGGGACACGATGGTACTGAGTGGGGTTTGAACCTGGGTCTTCTGGCTCACAGGCGAGTGTGTTACCCCACTAGGCCACTACCACACATGCTTCACAGTGCAGATGATTATTACAATATTCAAAACTTTATTGTAAATACTGTAATCTGATTCCTCTTGACCTGCAGTGTCAGGTGCCTGAAATGTATCTGAGAACTCCTCCGTCCCCACCAAGTGCAAGGCTTGGTACCGCGTGAACGTCCTTCGTCCGAAAGCCGAACGAGATGTGAGGCAAAGTCTGGAAAATGTACGCATCGCCCCCCCCCCCCCCCCCCCTCCTGCGGAGATCAATAATGCAGGGAGACGTTCACGTCACGTTCGCCGGCCCCCGGAGGCCTGCCCGGTGCTGTCTAACCGCGTTCCTCCACCTTGTGTTGCAGAGAAGAGAAGCCGATTCAAGCACGGACCGTCAACTTGGTCGGGAACAAGCCGCCCCAGCAAAATGACGTCAGGTAAACGCCTTTCTTGTGATACTTTACGATGGCACGTGTGTGTATGGAAATGCTCGGATGACCGCGGTGATGGGTCAGCGGCAGCAATGGCTTGGGCCTGACCACGGAGGCCTGCGATGTGCATTAACACTCCCGGACGCCACGCTGAGTTCACTAGTTGAAGTGTATTGTTTGACCAGAGCTGGGCTTCGGAGACCTTCGAGAATGAAATTAGAGCCTCGCTGAGACATCTTGTACGTTGGTTTGGTGCTGGCGGTAGTAGTGTGGACCAGTTGCAGGCTAGAGCGGTTCTGTTTGGGGGTGTAGCATCTCGCTTTTTTTTTTTATAAGCAGCAAAATATAGCCAATAAGATATCGAAGAAGTCAAATGAAATTACAAAAAAATATATACACTGTGATGCAAAAATAATACAGTGGCCAGTACTAGTTTTGTACACTGGGCCTCCAAGCTTGACTCACCAATAAGGCTGCTGAAATGATCACTTAATGATCACTTTAAACCAAGCACTTAAATAAATAAATAAATCACTAAATAAAACAATAAAAAAAACTATTAAATAAAATTCTTATATGAATCTATATACAGAGCACTGTGTGCTATGATCATTTACATTTACGGCATTTACCAGACGCCCTTTACCAGAGCGACTTACAATCAGTAGTTACAGGGACAGAGTCCCCCTGGAGACACTCAGGGTTAAGTGTCTTGCTCAGGGACACGATGGTATTAAGGGATTTGAACCTGGTTTTTCTGGCTCACAGGCGAGTGTGTTACACACGGGGCTACTAGTGTGTAACTAGGGTTTAAAATGTGACCAGCGCTCACTTCACACCTATGGCCAGTTCAGCTAGTCGCCTAGTCTACACACCTTTGAACAACAGGAGAACCCGGAGGAACCCGGAGGTTCCGCGTCACGGTCACTGCTGAACGGGAATAGCACTTGGCATTAACGGAAAGCCGGGATTCGAACTCACAACTGCTTATATCGCCGCCGCGCGGAGTTCAGCTCGCTGTTTGCGGCGTGGCCGACAACAGAAATCTGACTCCATCTAATGCCGCTTGAATTTCATTCAAAACGTACCGGACGGTAAATTAATTGAGCGGATTTATATCGAATTTGGCGTTGGGCATGTTTGATGCTGCTTCCTCTGAACTGAACGGCCGTCAGGGCTATTCGGTCTCAGCCGAACCCTCCGATGTAAAAGTTACCAGATCGTCACATGAATCACTGCTTTCTGCATGGTGTGGGAGTGGGATGCCAGAAATGCACAATGCGCAGCGCATTCCGCATCCTCCTGCATCACAGAAGATCGCAGTGCTGGCCCTTTTTGTCGTGCTCGTTTGTGTGCGCTTGGGTTCTGTCACAGGAAAGAGGCAGGGGGGTCCATCTGTTCAGCCACGAAACGTGCTCGCAGAGGCAGACACGTGCGTATCTGTACATGCAAAAAATCCACGCACATATACAACTAGCGAACACATGCAGTACAGTCTGGACACATCTTCTCATTCAACGCATTTTCTTTCTTTTCATGACCATTTACGTTGGTAGATTCTCACTGAAGGCACCAAAACTGTGAATGAACACATGTGGAGTTATGTACTTAACAAAAAAAGGTGAAATAAATGAAAACATGTTTTATATTCTAGTTTCTTTGCTCTGATTACTGCTTTGCACACTCTTGGCATTCTCTCGATGAGCTTCAAGAGGTCGTCACCTGAAATGCTTCTCCAACAGTCTTGAAGGAGTTCCCAGAGGTGTTTAGAACTTGTTGGGGTCCAGCTCACCCCAAACCATCTGGATTGGGTTCAGGTCCGGTGACTGTGGAGGCCAGAACTCCACTTTTTGTTAAGTACATAACACCACATGTGTTCATTCATAGTTTTGATGCCTTCAGTGAGAATCTACCAACGTAAATGATCACGGAAATAAAGAGAACACATTGAATGAGAAGGTGTCCAGACTTTTGGCCTGTACTGTATGTGAAAGGGAAGTGATTGTCATTGTGAAACACTGCAGCACAGCACAAGGTGACACAACAAAATGTATCCTCTGCATTTAACCCATCACCCTTGGCAAGCAGTGGTCAACCATGACAGGTGCCCGGGAAGCAGCGTGCGGGGACGGTACTTTGATCAAGTGGACCTCAATGGCACCTTGGCAGTTCAGAATTTGAACTTCGGTTATGAGTCCACTTTCGTACTCGCTAAGCCACCACTGCCCGACTAAAAGGCGGACTGCGATGGCCGGGAACCCATGTGCACCCGTTTCTGAGGTCCAGCCACACCAGACTTCATCTCAGAGGCTCTTCAGAAGATATCAGTTATTAATTTGGCAGCAGAAACAGGCCGTTCCGCACCATGTCCACACATCGGCCTCGGCACTCCAGCCACATGATCACTGCTGAAAGGGAATAGCACTTGGCATTTATGGCTGGACAGGGCAGTGGCACACTTAGGGGTCACCAGCTCGTCCAGGCCGGCGGGGTTCCCTCAGCTCGAGAGGAGTGAGCGATGTGACACGGAGCGGTCGTCCATGCTGCTGGCAGTCGGCATATGTGAAGGGTGGCATTGGCTGGCACAGCCTCTCGGGCGGCAGAACATACGCGCCTCTGTGTGTGTTCATTTTCATACAGACAGGCAGTATGTTATTATACAGGCAGTGGTGGCCTGGCGGTTAAGGGAGCGGCCCCCTAATCAGAAGGTTGCCGGTTCGAATCCCGATCCGCCAAGGTGCCACCGAGGTGCCACTGAGCAAAGCACCGTCCCCACACACTGCTCCCCGGGCGCCTGTCATGGCTGCCCACTGCCCACTCAGGGTGATGGTTAAATACAGACGACAAATTTCACTGTGTGCACCATGTGCTGTGCTGCTGTGTATCACATGTGACAATCACTTCACTTTATTTCTATTAAAGTAGTTGGCACGAGGATCGTGTGTGTTTTTATCTTAGTACAGATCATGCGGAATATGGATTTCTGCGTCGAAACGAAAGGTCGAATAATGTCAAATTCTCATTTGGCCGTCGGACGAAAAACTTGCCGTTTCACTTGATATAAATGATAATGCATTGGCGGCAGGCGGTGACACGGGGAACGCAGGGGTGACAGCCAATCATAGTTCAGCTGCAATCGAAATCTGTCAGGAACCCGTCAGAGGCCGACTTGCTCCGTGCTTTTGAAAAAGGTCTTTGGCACATTTGCATAAACTCAGCGGATTGGCTGGCGCTTGTGCTACGTAATTTGTGTGAATGGGAGTGAGATTTTGTTTTTTGTCAGCGAGGTTTCGGTAGAGTCATAGGCCGGATATAAAACCATGTATAACTTTTATAATAAAAAAAAAAAAGAAACGTGAACAGTGCCTCACCAAAAGGGGCTCCAGATACACTTATATTTCTATAGTTAATTTATTCATTCAGAATTTATTCAGCATATAACCAGTTTGTAATGATCTCTGCTGCTATGTTCTCTACCTTTTCCACTTCCGTCTTTTCAATTCACGAATGAATGTTGCCGGCGTGGGGTGAATGTAATTTCGTGAGTGTATTTGTGCTATGCCGCGTGTGTGTGTGTGTGTGTGTGTGTGTGTGTGTGTGTGTGTGTGTGTGCGTTTCTCCAGTTTCCATCCTTCTCCCCTGGTGTCTTCTCCTGCTGTAGCAGCGGGGTGTCACTTTCCCTTGGCATCATCAGAAAGGTTCCTGAGTTAGCCAAAATCGCATCCCTTCCTGCAAACGCCGCTGATTATTATTTAATAAGGAGGAGACTGTGTCTATGAGCCCTTTCACAACCTTTTGTTTCCTTCTGGAAAGTTCAGCAGAGCTTATTTCTCAGAACTGGGACCCTAATTATCTATTGAACTGCTGGGACAGAGAAATAGTCTAATTTGGTCAGTGTTGTGTGGGCAGAACTCGAGTCGTTCTCACTCACTTTTGTCTCTTTTGTCACACTTTAATACGTGTGTTTGTGCAATAATGAGCAGGAAAGATGAGACTGTCTTAGATCTGCACCAACGTGTGAAGCGGTGAGCGCTTGTGGCGTGTGTGTATGTGTGTGTGTGTTTTTGTCCGTGTTTGCCTGAGACAGATGGCCCTTCTTTCCTCCATTTCTCTTTATTTATGCTTCCCCTGCTCCCCTGGGTCTCCTCCATCACGGGAGCCGGGGCTCAGCGCAGCTCCACAACAGCTGGACAGGCAGAGATTTTAACAGATAACAAATATCCACCTGTTGGAGGTTCTCATCCACATATGCACAGTACGTACAGTACGGGCCAAGAGTTTGGACGCACCTTCTCATTCAATGTGTTTTCTTTATTTTCGTGACCATTTACGTTGGTAGATTCTCACTGAAGGCATCAAAACTATGAATGAACACATGTGGAGTTCTGTACTTAACAAAAAGTGGAGTTCTGGCCTCCACAGTCACCGGACCTGAACCCCATCGAGATGGTTTGGGGTGAGCTGGACCCCAACAAGTGCTAAACACCTCTGGGAACTCCTTCAAGACTGTTGGAGAAGCATTTCAGGTGACGACCTCTTGAAGCTCATCGAGAGAATGCCAAGAGTGTGCAAAGCAGTAATCAGAGCAAAGAAACTAGAATATAAAACATGTTTTCAGTTATTTCACCTTTTTTTGTTAAGTACATAACTCCACATGTGTTCATTCATAGTTTTGATGCCTTCAGTGAGAATCTACCAATGTAAATGGTCACGAAAATAAAGAAAACACATCGAATGAGGAGGTGTGTCCAGACTTTTGGACATCCCTCCTCTGAAAGACCATGAGAATAGTCTTAAAAAGACAATCACTGCCCATCAATCAAAGAGTTTTTTTTCTGAAACTTCTTAATATATATTTTTAATATTCACAGTATACAGTACTCTACAGTACTATACAGTACTCTCTGAATAAGGGCGTCTGCCAAATGCGTTACGTGTAAACGTCTACTGAACATATATTATCATCAACAAATTATTGTTTTTTCATAATTGTACAGACAGATATCATTCTTAATATATAGATTAGGATCATGCGTAGGATCAACACAACAGCAACTTTGCGCACTAATTACTGATTTTGTGGGTTTGTTATGGGCTGTGGGTTAGGTTACTGCAAGGGTATATTTAGCAGTAGGGTATATAGACAGGGACTTGCGTACCAGTGCGTGTTTGGTTAATGGCGCTGTGTATTTATGCTCAGTGAGTGGGTGGGGTGTGTCGTCTGAGCCGCTGCCAGTAATATGCTGTGTTCTTGTGGGCTTGTGATGATGAGTTTAAAGCAGTGTGTGTGTGTGTGTGTGTGTGTGTGTGTTTGTTAGCTAGCATGATCCAAATGTATGATTATCTGTATTTTCTGTGACCCTACAGGCCATTAGTATTTGCCCTATAGTTGGTATCGTACTCTGTTCCTGTCCTATGGAGTGTGTGTGTGTGTGTGTGTGTGTGTGTTTTCTGTCCTGTTGAGTTGGTTCAGCTCAGCAGCAGCACAGCCAGGCCATATGGACTCTTCTGTCCAGGGAACCCAGCACACACTCTGCCACGCTGGCCTGTTCGTTCCATCTGCTTCCTTCCTTCCCCCCCCCCTTTCATACTTCCTCCCTTTCCCTCAGTCCGTCTTTCCTTGCCGCCTTATCTTCTCTTATTCTCTTATTCTGGGATCTGGCCAGAAGCTCATCTATCTCATATATATATATATATATATATATATATATATATATATATATATATACACACACACACACACACACACACACACACACACACACACACACACACACACACACACACACACTTATTTTCACATCGTCCCCCCTTCTGCGCCACCTTCTGCATCTCTCCTGTTCCGCTGATTTTGGTTATTTGGACTATGTGTCGAGGGGTCACCAGGGTGCAGTACGACATTTTACATTTTGTACTTTATCTAAATCTTTTTGGCAGCACATAACCAAATTCCGGGTTTCCAGTTAGAGAGCAGAAAAGACGACTAAATGTGTTAAAAACAGTCGTTTATGTTCATGTAGGATTGGTTTTGAGGCCCTGTCTATATCTCAACCCTCCATGAAATGGGGAGAGGTTATCATTACTCTCCTGCAGCAGGAGAATAATGATAACTTGTCTCATCCGAACAGTTCGTTTATTTTATTTTCATATATGAAATATGCATAAACTGAGCCTTTCGAACAATGATTTGCATGATTTGCGTAATGTTTTAGACCATGTTCTCAGAAGAAAACGCAGTGTGCATGGTTTTTTTTTTCCCAGGTCGCACTTTGCTATGGCCGACATGCGTGCCCTCCCCCCCGGGAGGTGTGAGGCGTCGGATTTAGAAAGAGCTTAATCCCCAGACAGGGCGGCGCGGGGCAGACCCGGAGAAACGAGCCCCACGGGGGGGGCACGCGGAGAGCATCCGCACCGCCCGAGGCGAGGTTGCCAGGCGCTGGGACCTCCCACTGCTGCCCGTGGGACCTCCCACCTCCGCCTGGGCGCGTGCTGGGCAGCACCTGCTTTCTAGTCTTCTGCAAGGGCGAGAATTACGGATTAAATGAACTGTGTGGAAAAGTAACGTGTAAAGTTTGCCAGGTTCGCTTCGAGGGAGGGAGAGGTGGGTCGAATGGGACACTGTCCCTTTAAGAGAGGAGAGGAAGTAGGCGCGGTCCCCAGGCCGCTCTTTGTTTAGCATAATGAGGGCATCGCGTGCTTCTCACCGAAGTTCTGCCTCCAAACCCTCACTCTCGTGACCCACACACACCCCCCGGCCACATGACCTCCTCCTGTCTATTAACCGGGGGCGTGTGCGCATGGCGAGAGAGAGAGAGAGAGAGAGAGAGAGAGAGAGCACATGCGAGTGGGAGTGCCGTTTGGCACTGGCGACCATCGGAAACATCAAAGCCAAGCGACGAGAGCGGAAGGCGGAGAAGCGAGTGGCGGGGCGAGCGTGAGAGGAGACGAGAAAAGATCTCGCGTGGAGGAACAAGATGTAGAAGAAGAAGAAGGATGGTGCTGAACACCTCGTACCGCTAGAGCGTGGTCACCTCAGCTGGAAATGTCTGTTACTGTGAATACTGAAGTGTACCATTTTATGGGGAAAAAAAAAACGAAAGTGCACAGTATAAAAATATGAAAGGAGCATATTTGCACATTATCGTTCGTGAAAGGCCAAGCAACTCCCTTGGCTGATATTTTTCATGTCACGTCAATAAATGGGTTTGGCGATTTGAATCAAATTCCAATTTGTGTCAAGCTCAACAGTTCCTTTTTGCTCGGCTCCTTTTGTTCCTTTTGACATCTAACGGTAGTTCATTTTGGTTCAAGTGCTATTTGTTTTCCATCAGAAGCTGAACACGACAGACCTGAAATCTTGGTTCTGTCCAAGCACGTTACTGCACTTAGAAATAAACGAACGTGCTAGATGTCACGCTGACCATCGTTTTCAGAAAAAAATGACTGATATTTAAATGAAATATGAATGCATCACCCTGGTATAGATTTAAGGCACTTTTGAAGAACACCGTTGACAGGAAGGATGAGTGTTGGGGGAGACGCGTCCACATGGCCTCTTTGGCCCGTGGCAGGGACGGTTCCGGTGGGGAGGCAGCCACGCGCTGGCAGCTCAGCCGCTAACTGCTGGTGCCATATGGTTCCACACGACCACCCAGCACGGGCACAGACCCTCACATGCCCGTCACAGCCTGGCGCCGCCTAGCAACCTGCCCCTCCTCCTTCAAATGCACACAGGATGCTTATTACAGCGGCGAGAACAGGCGATGAAGAAAAGCTCCTCGCCTCACCACAAGGTTGCCACATCATGGCCTTAGATTCCCCCATCATACCCAGATCGATACAACTCAATTGAAGGACTTCATCAAGGACACCTCTACCTCATGTGGGGCAATTTTACTCGGACGGCTTTATTAGGGCCCTATAAAATCTGTTTTATTTTTTACTTTACTTTACTTGGCAGATGCTTTTATCCAAAGCAACTTACAAGAGGAAGACACCAGAAATTCTCATTTGGTTTCCGTAGATTTTGAGCCCTGATAAGGCCTAACTTGTCAGGAATAGAACATGCTAAGGGAATTGCTAAGTGCTAGACTAATTATTCTTTTTATTTTTTGTGAGTGTGTATGCGTGTGGTAGCGTTAGACTCATTTTGAAAACAAGTGAGTTTTCAAATGTTTCTTAAAGGCAGTGGCAGTCTCGGCAAATTCCTAAATTCCATTTTTTCCATTTAACTTAAACGTATGCATTTGCCTAAACACTG
This sequence comes from Denticeps clupeoides, assembly GCF_900700375.1. Lineage (NCBI taxonomy): Eukaryota > Metazoa > Chordata > Actinopteri > Clupeiformes > Denticipitidae > Denticeps > Denticeps clupeoides. The sequence goes on from NC_041714.1 coordinate 21,013,290, forward strand.
TGATTAAAAAGGAACAAATGCAATATGACTAATCACATTTAATCACAGTTCAACTTGGGCCATTTACATGCAAACAATATGTGCATTTTCTGCAAAGAACTATATCACAATATTACACATTCTTCCATTTGTAAATGAATAGTTGTGTCACATTTTGAATCAACTTATTTGTGTCCATGACCAAGAGTGTTCTGAACTGAGCGGAGTACACACACACACACACACATTTACATTTATGGAATTTTGTCAGACGCCCTTATCCAGTGCGACTTACAATCAGTAGTTACAGGGACAGTCCCCCCCTGGAGACTCAGGGTTAAATGTCTTGCTCAGGGACACAATGGTTTTTGAACAATGGGATTTGAACCTGGGTCTTCTGGTTCATAGTCGAGGTTCATAGTCGAGGCTACTACCACCAATCACACACACACACACACACACACACACACACACACACACACACACACACACACATATCTTAATGAGCTTTATGTTGCTTTTATAACTATACCTATGTTCAAATGACAAATTAAAACAGTGAAATATGCTATTAGACACTCGTGGCTATTATTAGATCATGTTCAGATCTGTTTGTGGAACGTTCCATTTGCGTTCCTGACAAAGCAACCGTTGCTGCTGCTGCTGCTGCGGCAGAGAAAGGCCGCTCTAATTTATTATTAGTCACACCTCGCTGATTTACGAGAGCCTTAATGCCCCATAAATCACCGTGCGTTAGGAGGCGTGATGTGCGAGCAGCAAGGCGGGGTAGCTGAGGTCACTGCCGGGATGCGTAGCGTTCGGCCGCCACATTACTCCGTTGCCTGGTGGCACCCTGTCTCGAAGTCCTCGGAACGGCACTCTGGGGAGGCGTTCGAAGTTGGCAGGAAGGAAGGTGGCTCCAATAAGGCAAATGGCGACGGAAACAGAAATCATTCCGCCCGTTTTGCCCCTTATTTATTAGCGTCGGCCTGGTAAAAATCCGTCATCCGGACTGCTGGCCTCTCGGAAAAGGAGCCTTAATTTCTAAATTGCTCTGCAGTGATTTTCACTCTGTCGGGTTGACGTGTCCCCACATTGTTATTTGATGGATCCCTGTTTGCTTTTTGACCATTGATTCTGGACGCCGGAGCGTTCATCACGAGTCCCCGGCCGCTCGGCGGGCGCGGCGCTTTGCGATTTATGGGTTTATGCAGCGAGGCCTCGTTAGAGAATGAGTTCCAACACCTGCTAAATGCAAAGAATTAATGGCCGCCGTAAACAGGCCCGTAAAATACTCACAGGAGGATTTACGGGGTGAAAAAGAAGAGATTTGTGTGATGCGGCCGCTGACTGAAATTCCCACATTTCAGATCCTGAAAATATCAATTTCATCACTTTTCAGATTTCACGGCGTCTATTAAATAACGTAAGTGGTGCACTAACTCTACATGTACATTTAAGGGAATTCATCAGACGCCCTTATCCAAAGTGACGTACAACAGGGACAGTCCCCCCTTGGAGACACTCAGGGTTAAGTGTCCTGCTCAGGGACACGATGGTAGTAAGTGGGGTTCGAACCCTGGTCTTCTGGTTCATAGGAGAGTGTGTTACCCACTAGGCTACTACCACCCTCCTAACACCCTAACACTACATTCTATTCCATTCGATTCTATCCTACGCAAGTAAATAGGGATTACAAAATACCAAAAAACGTTTTGTTCCATGCAATTCTGGTATAAAATAGCATAATGTAACATTTTCACAAGTTGCTTGCGGATGAAGGGGGATAAATTGGACTAAAAGTGATTTGGATGCATGGCCTTCGGGCCTCGGGAGACTGCCGAACACTGACGTGGCTGTGTGTGCCGCTTTGCATTTAGGTCCAGCCTAACTATGACTGAACAGATGGAAGCCGCGTCCCAACGGAGCTCCGCAGTTATATGGGTCAACCCCTCAGAAGTGGGCCAAGAATTTATGTATTTTCCTCTCCATTTTGTCTGTTTTTTTTTTTTTTTTTTTCCCAGCTGCGGGGAAAGGGGCTGGGAGAAACGCCATGTTCCCAGGAATTTCAGCCGTTGAAATTCCACAAATGCAGATGAAACACAGTCACTCGTGCAAACAATGAACATTTTCTATGATCGACATGATCGACACGTTTTTTTGGACTCGCTCTCTTCTGTGTGGTTTGTGTTGACTTCCAGCAGACTTTCTGTGTCTTTGTCGATATTCACAATCATACATGCGCCTTGCACAGAATTGTTCTTATCTAAAGGGGACGTGTAATGTTGTTTGATAAAGTATATATCATGAGCAGAACCTAGAACCAAAACGTGTATTTAATAGATTCAGGTCTGTACGATTTGGGGAAAAATTTGATTTGAGCTTCGGTTCAAGTTCAGTTCTGTTCAAGCTTGAATACTTTACAGATTAAGAAACCTGAGGTACCTTTAGGCTGTTAAAAGGAACATTAATGCAAATAATATTCCATATCGTCTGTCTGTAAACACTGAAATTGACTCTGAATATCAAATATAAATATTGTACATATTAATAAGAGCAATGACTATTTTCGAACTGACACTAAGCACAGCATTATGTGTATTAAGGATGTGGGAGGTTGTGCTCTCGGTGAAGATGAGCACCAGTGCCAGGTCAGAGTCGCGCCACGGAAGGAAGCAGACAGGAAGTGGGAGGGCCTGTGATTAATCATATGATGTGTGGGGCCCGGTTCTGTGGCGCATGAGTGAAATGACTCTGTGCTGGTCTCACCACCTTCTCTTTCCCCAAATGCATTTACATTTACAGCATTTACCAGATGCCCTTATCCAGAGTGACTTACAATCAGTGGTTACAGGGACAGTCCCCCCCTGGAGACACTCAGGGTTAAGTGTCTTGCTCAGGGACATGATGGTAGTAAGTGGGATTTGAACCTGGGTCTTCTGGTTCATAGGCGAGTGTGTTACCCACTAGGCTACTACCTACTCTCGTGTCGCTTGTTGTGTGCATCCCCAGTACGTAAGTTTACTTACGGTTTTCCACGAAAATAGTTCAGTTTCTGATTATTTCATTTAAAAGTCACTATCACGTGCAACTGTGCCTCATGCATTTACTCCGGCGTGACAGTACATTTACACTGTTTATGAAGGCCCTATTTCATCGATTTTTATGTCCTTAAATTATTTGTAAATATAGATTTTTTTTTTAAGATTAATTGAATGGGTGGACCTGTGTACTGATTAAATATTGTTTTCAATAATTCACCATGGGCTATGAGCGGCCAGAAATATTCCGTCATACATTAATCATTAAAAGTTTTGGGGATAGAAGTCAGAATAATGACGTTGAGATATTGGGAACTGTTTACACCAGGTTTCCTCACGTGACAAATTGGTGGCTGCGGGCTTGAGTTCTATGCGTTCTATGCGAGAGCTCCACAAATTATGAATGGTTATAATAACATCGTTGCAAATTGCATCCTGGGCGAACGCGACTTCAGATTCTACCTGGAATCTTGATCTTGTCCAACTAACGAACAAGCCCCATGTACAGCAGTGCCCAGTGCGCTCCATATACAGTACAGGCCAAATGTTTGGACACCTCATTCTAAGTGTTTTCTTTATTTTCATGACCATTTACGTTGGTAGATTCTCACTGAAGGCATCAAAACTATGAATGAACACATGTGGAGTTCTGTACTTAACAAAAAGTGGAGACCTGGTCTCCACAGTCACCGGACCTGAACCCAATCCAGATGGTTTGGGGTGAACTGGACCCCAACAAGTGCTAAACACCTCTGGGAACTCCTTCAAGACTGTTGGAGAAGCATTTCAGGTGACGACCTCTTGAAGCTCATGGAGAGAATGCCAAGAGTGTGCAAAGCAGTAATCAGAGCAAAGAAACTAGAATATAAAACATGTTTTCAGTATTTTCACCTTTTTTTGTTAAGTACAGAACTCCACATGTGTTCATTCATAGTTCTGGTGCCTTCAGTGAGAATCTACCAACGTAAATGGTCATGAAAATAAAGAAAACACGTTGAATGAGAAGGTGTCTCCAAACCTCTGGCCCGTACTGTATATACTCTACACGTACTCTTGCATAACGCCGTGAGTAATATCACTGGGTCTCAGAACACGCTGCCTGGTGGGCATGAAGCGTGCGCGTTGTTACTTGCTACTGTCCACATGTCACTCTGAAGCGGGTGGACACGGAGCGTCCCACCGTCCCGCCATCTGTCGCTACGGAGACTAGCCGTCGTCAAGCCCGTCTTTCTTTGCCACGCTAATTAGGCCCGCCACGTACCTTAATTACAGTTTGTATGCTAATGCGGGATTCCTCTGTGGATTGGAGACGCCGGGCCTCATTTGCATTTCACAAAAGGTTTATTTTTACACGCCGAGTTTAAGGCTGGAAGAAAGCGTGACGCGGAGCGGAGGTGGTGGAGGCCAGTCTGTGCCGCTGAAAAAGTAAAGCTGCACCTCACTTTCATATAACCTTGTGTTACATGTACGAACCACGCCGCTTAAACAGGAAATGCAGGACGGGTCTTTATGATGCTTTTTTTTTTTTTTTGTCATTGAGGGTGTGAATTCATGCCGCACTAATGAGGACTGTTTGGCTTTGTCAGAGAAATAAGTTAATTTGTGACACAACTAAATGGGTGGTAGTGGCCTAGTGGGTAAAACACTCGCCTATGAACCAGAAGACCCGGGTTCGAATCCCACTTACTACCACTGTGTCCCTGAGCAAGACACTTAACCCTGAGTTGCTCCAGGGGGACTGTCCCTGTAAATACTGATTGTAAGTCGCTCTGGATAAGGGCGTCTGATAAATGCTGTAAATGTAAATGTAAATGTAAATGTGTCCTCTGTATTTAAAAAAAAAAGTGAAGTGATTGTCATTGTGAAACACTGCAGCACAGCTCACGGTGACACAGTGAAATGTGTCCCCTGCTTTTAACCATCTCCCTTGGTGAGCAGTGGGCAGCCATGACAGGCGCCCGGGGAGCAGTGTGTGGGGACGGTGCTTTGCTCGGTGGCACTTGGCGCTTCGGGTATTGGAACGGGCAACCTTCTGATTACGGGTCCGCTTCCTTACTCACCACTGCTCAGCCACGATGCGAGTATGTATGAGATCTGTACAGGACTTGTCTGAGTAGCCAACACAGACTGGGTACTGACCTTCACCATGACTCTAAATGACCAAAACTTAAATGTATTATCTGTTAATGTGGTTTGAAGGTAGAGAAAATTCCATCCATTCCTTTCTACTGTTTGGTCATGGTTCATTGGCAGACAAAAAAAAGCCGAGCATGAGACCAGAGCCCCTGTAGGGCAGGACTGAGAAGGGTACGTAAGCAGCGTAGAGCTCGAGTTGGGGGCCAGGTTTTACAGCCGTTATTTTCACGTTCAACCACAGGCCGAACACGGCAGCAGGTATGATGTCCCTGGTTACGACTTCACACTCTTACCTCTGGTCATGTGATGGACCCTCAGCTTTTTTATTCCATGTCGGGTTTTTTTTTATGTTTATCTCCCTTTCACCACTTTCCCGAAGGTAAACTCAGAAGCTGAAAATAAAGTCACCGTGAAGGAATCTGGCAAGTTTGCCACCCATCCACTAGGCGATAATTTTTTTTTTTTAAATCATCCCCCTTTTAAAGAATTTTGGGTGGCTAGAGGTGTGCAGGAGAAGCCAGAGAGCGTCGCTTAAATGATCTCCACCCGGTCGTGGTGGGAAGTTCTACATGCGACCTTTCCCTGACCTTTCAGCCGGCTTGTGATAGCCGCGGGCCCGCGGCTCCTGGAGGAAGAGCGCAAGGGTGCGCTGGAGGAGGGGGAACCCCTCGCCACGCGCGGAATGGCGGGGAGGTGTGGAGACGGTGCCCCGCGCCGCGGTGTGGAGACGGGCGAGCAGGGCAGAGGGAGGACCGAGCTGGCGTGAGTACGGTCGGACTACCGCCAGGCCGGAGTGCGCCTGCGGTCGGACCGTTTTTGCCGTAACCCTGGCGTGGGCCGGAGTGAAGAGGTGCGTTGAGTTGTGATGCGGGGTGCCGGTGTGGGAACGCCGGGCTTGTAGGTGGATTTACCGGCTTCCTGTGTGCTGGATATTTACCGGATTTACTGGTGCCGCCTCTCAGGAGAGATATGCAGATACTTTTTGTCTGTAATTTTTTATAAAATTTTTCTCTCTCTCTCTCTTTCTCTCTCTCTCTCTCTCTCTCTCTCTCTCTCTCCGTCAGGACTTTGCACCAACAGCTTTCCACCTACAAGGAGCAGGCGCGGCGGATCGGCGCGGAGACGCGGCAGCAGCAGCAGCAGCAGCAGCAGGGCCAGGCGAAGGACGACGCCCCCACCTGTGGCATCTGCCACAAGACCAAGTTTGCGGACGGCTGCGGCAACCTCTGCTCCTACTGCCAGACCAAGTTCTGCGCCCGCTGCGGGGGACGGGTCTCGCTGCGCTCCAACAACGTGAGTCCACACGGGAAAAAAAAACTTAAACGCGGCCTCCGGACAACTCTCATCCCGTGGAGACGTGCCGAAACGTCACCTACACGTTTTAACCTCGAATTTCAATGATCATAATTGCTATTTGTTTATTCAGTTTTTGGAGGATAGATGTACATTCACTTTAAGGTATCGTAACTTGAATTTCACTTCAAAATATATTCAAATATATAATATTATATATATATGGATTTTTTTTGCTGTGTACAGTTATACACGGTGGGCCACCTTAATAAAATGGGAATGGTTGGTGATATTAACGTCCTGTTTGTGGCACATTAGTATATGTGAGGGGGCAAACTTTTCAAGATGGGTGGTGACCATAGTGGCCATTTTGAAGTCGGTCATCTTGGATCCAACTTTTGTTTTTTCAATAGGAAGAGGGTCATGTGACACATCAAATTTATTGGTAATTTCACAAGAAAAACAACGGAGTGCTTGGTTTTAACATAACTTTATTTCTGACCACTAAAATGTGTTCAATGTCACCAACCATTCCCATTTTATTAAGGTGTATCCATATAAATGGCCCAACTTGTACTTTACTGTAACATGGCATTTTAAATGATTTGACAGCCAGATCCATTTTGCCACACGCTTGTTGGAAACATTATTTTTATTCTTAATCCCACCACAAATGCAGTTCTTAGTAATAGTGCGCGGTGTAATATTGTCGGCGTGGAGGTCTGGCGGTCACCACGCAACCTTGAAGCTTCTCGTCCGAGACTGAGGGGCAGTTGTGGCGAAGAAATAAACATGAATAAATAATACTAAAGGGTGGGCAGGGAGCGGAGACCCACCCGGATCACCGAAAGGTTAATTGGGCGTGGGGCGGAGGATGTGACGGCATCCGGCCCCGGGGGGCCCCCCCCACGTGCGGGCGCGGCGTCTCGGCGGGGTGGGTGCGCCTCCTGTGGCGCGGCCCCTGAAACGGCGGCCCTCCTCCCGGTGCGTGATATTTGCACGCTTCCCGTTCTGCAGGGCGGTGCTGCCACCGACTCCGAGCGGCTAATTAGCGCCCCCCCCCCCCCCCCCCCCGCCTTAATGAGCACAGCAGAGAGAGTGTGTGTGTGTGTGTGTGTGTGTGTGTTTTTTTTTAGATATTGCAGTTAACGTTAAAAATGACATAGCTGTGCACACAGCGACACACAACGAAATGTGTCCTCTGCATTTAACCCATCACCCTTGGGGATTCGAACCGGCAACCTTCTGATTACGGGGCCGCTTCCTTAAACGCTAGGCCACCACCGCCCCGTAATAGTTAAAGCTTACAGCACCTGGTACTCCCAGGTGGTCTCCCATCCAAGTACTAACCAGGCCCAACCCTCCTTAGCTTCCTAGATCGGACGAGATCGGGTGTTCTTCGTCTGGTACGGCCATAAGCAATTAGCCGACCAATGCACGTGTGTGGGGGGGGTGGGGGTGGTAATTAGCATCGAGAAAGGTCCGGACCCGGCCTCCTGCAGAGATATTTCTCTCGTGGAAACGGGAATGTTTATTCAGTCATAATTATTTAATAAAGGGCTGATAATCATTCATCTGAGATGATTATGACCGAAACCTCATTAGTCTGGATTTAAACTGGATTTAAACTGGAGGATAAACAGGAGGATAAACACATATTTCTTGTCGAGAACAGATGTTGAGAAAGTCAATTCACATAAGTAGTTGTAGCAGATAAGTAGTAGCCTAGTATATTAGACACTTGCTCATGAACCAGGCGTTAAAGGTTCAAAGCCCACTTACTACCATTGTGTCCCTGAGCAAGTCACTTAACCCCGAGTGTCTCCAGGGGAGCACTCTCCCTGTCACTACTGGTCAATGCTCTAAATGTAAATATACTTACTGTTTTGTGTGTGTTTTGGTGCATTTTAGTACCATTTTGGGCTGAAACAATCCTCCCACTTTAAACTTAATTCCAGATGATACTCCTCTCCAAGACACAGATAACTGCCGAGCGGCTCTGTCTTTTTTTTTTTGTATTTATGTAAATCCAGTAGTCAAAAAGCCCCACGTACTTCATTTATCACATCTCTAAATTACAAACCACACCCTGCATTTCTAACATCTCTCTCTTTTCTTCTTCTGTTTCCCTGCTGACCGCGACCATGCTGGGCTGCTGTAACAGAAGGAAGACAAAGTGGTGAGCACCCCTCTTATTCACCTGCTCACTGGAATTTGTCTTACAGAACGCTTGTAGGACACAGTTTGTTAACCGTCCATCTACTTTCAGAGCAATCTGTATCAAATAAAGTCACTTGACAGTATCTCTGGACGTTGGTGCAGATATCTCCATAGAAGGACATCCTCTGCCTGTGGCCACCCAACACTGATCATTGCTAGATGAATAAAATCAAATTCAGACACTAGCTGCTCGTGAATTTTGACTACAGCAGAGGTTTTGTAATACAGCCATTGGTTCTGCACAGGACGTGGCTTTACTTGTGCGAACATGCTGTTGTTTACATTTACATTTACAGCATTTACCAGACGCCCTTATCCAGAGCGACTTACAATCAGTAGTGACAGGGACAGTCCCCCCCTGGAGACACTCAGGGTTAAGTGTCTTGCTCAGGGACACAATGGTAGTAAGCGGGATTTGAACCTGGGTCTTCTGGTTCATAGGCGAGTGTGTTACCCACTAGGCTACTACCCTATATATAGTATATAGTATATACCCTATATAGACTATATACACCCTATATAGACTACATTTAATGGCATTTATCAGATGCACCTTACAGTCAGTAGTTACAGAGACAGTCCCCCCTTGGAGACACTCAGGGTTAAGTGTCTTGCTCAGGGACACAATGGTAGTAAGCGGGATTTGAACCTGGGTCTTCTGGTTCATAGGCGAGTGTGTTACCCACTGGGCTACTACCACCGTACCACCCTGTTGCGTAGATGTCTGCACCGTCCGAGCTCTTCTGTCTGTGGCCTGTTGCCTCTGACCCGTCCTGACTGCTCTGTCTTGTCTGACCGATCCCTGGGCCGATCTACTGTAGGTCCTGATTCTGAAGGGCAGGGTAAGCAGCAGATGATCGGCGCCTGCTGCATGCGTGCCAAGCACACCAGCGCATGGCTTCTAACGACCCCCCCTGCTTCTGGATATGCGTTTACAGCGAGGAACTCCCCCAGTGCAGGGCGTCGGTGGCCGTGTTGCACCTCTCGGCATGGCACTAACCTTATTCTGAGCTTGGAGGGTAGCAAGAATCCCTGCCTACTGCCTGCTGTTCATTAGAACCGTGTTCCTCGAACCTCCACCATGTGACGCAGGACCTGGCCGTCAGTCATGGCATGTTCCAGTCCCCCCTTACTTCCTCTTACCCGAAGCCGCTTGCTGCATTACTTAATGAAAGCGGCGCTTCTACGGACCGCGGCAAAGCGCCATCCGGAGCTCATTAGCTAAACGATTAGCTCGCCTCCAGGCAATATTTGCATTCTCTTCTTCAGCCAAGCGCTTCTCTCCGACCATCTTTCAGGTTGGTTTCTTTTTGCCAGTTGGATTCTGCTCCCTTGGGCGTGTTCCTTCTTTCTTTCTTTCTTCCTTTTTTCATTCTGTGCATTCTTCACCGCTGAATATTGATGGCTGTCCAAAAGACCGGCACGGAACTCTAATTTCCTTCTTGAGACCAGCGCCATGTGATGATTAGTATTGATTTCCGATGCCACGAGTCCCCGGTCGGTGGGACAGTTTGGAAATGGTACCTGTCTCGGTTTGGCTTGGTGTTGGTGACAGCCTGTGTCTCTGTGGTAGCCCCGGTGCCGTTTCGGCCCTGGAGGAGGGAGGCATAGTGCCATCGGCTGGCTGAGTGCGGTACTAGTACTACCTACTGTATTTTAATATATAATAGATAATATTTTTTTTTAACATTTGCAGGTATTGTCAATAAGATATTAGTTATAATTATGTAGAGTTAAATATTCAGTTCAGAAACATAATTGGCACAAACGCATGTTAATTTTGCCAGATTGTGCGTTTAGGAACAAAGTCATTATTTAAGTATGTTAAAGAAATTACAACTGTTAAATACTGCATTATACACACTTAATGGGCCTGTCTGAAATAAAGCAATGGCAATCATGCAGCATAAATCAGTTTTTATCTGATTTATGACATCGATGCCAAATTCACCCTAGCCAGAGACAGCACGTACATAAAGAGCATCGTTTACCTACAGAGAGTTCGTTCCCACACTTGTCATAGTTTCAAATGTCCGTTTTGTGTATCGGACACCAATTGGTAACAGTGTGTCGATCAAAGGAATCGATTTCAAAGGAATCGCGTCCAATAGAAGCAAAGCATCGAGGCAAATCGATTGCCAGGCGTGTTCTGTTGGCAGTGTAGAAACAGCACGTGATACCTACAGACCGACTTTTTTTCAGGTATAATTATTATCTGGGGGGCGGGGCACAGTGACTCTTTAACCACGCCCACTTCATGCTTTTTGGCAAGCAGTCAGAGCGACAGGTCACCCTCGCTCTCTCTCACCCTCGAGTCCCACGTCAATATTTGATGATCCTTCTTGCGCTGAACAATAATTGATTCTTGATTGAATGTTTTGTTTATATAATCGGTTTACGTTTATGTTTGTTTGCCCTAGTTTGTGATTGGATTTTTATAATTTACATAGTACATTTTTATTTATGACATTTGTTGCATTTTTTTATTATTTGAAATGTAAGTCATTTGTATACAAAAAAAGCTTGTGTACAAATATGTGTTATTTTAATGTTGTGTATGATATTGTGTATTTAATAATTGGATGCATACGTTTGAGTAATTCTTATTTTGTCTTTCTAGTACTGAAAACTGTATTTAAGTGAAAATTTATGTAACACAATAACAGTCTCCTTCCCACAATAAGACAGTTTATTTATTAAATACTGGTATCGGATTGGTTCTCTGGATCGGCCAATATCCAAACTCCAGGTATTGGTATCAGAAACGAGAAAGCTGCATCAAACCTATTTCAAATATGCATTTAAATATGCATTTAGTATTAAGAATTAATTGCAATTAAATAGTAAATGTGTGATTAATTAGCTATGTTCTGTGCTGTTTCCAGTACATTCCGTACAAAAAATTCACCTAAATTAATTATTGATAAAATTCCTGCTTTTACAATTACCGTATTCAGATTTGGCTCCTCCCATAATAGGATCACGCCCACACGCGGCCGATTGAAGACCTGAAGGGGGTGTACATCTGCCCGCATTCATAGGCCTGATCAATACGTCTAATTTAAAGTAAATGCAATGTTTAGAAAAGGAGCTGTGCAAAACTTATCATGCTATTGATTGGCAATGCGCCCTGTCAGAAGAGAAATGTACGTCTGGCTGAGAAAAGAGTGAGAGGTGGACTTCTGTACCATCCGCAGGGAGCTGTAATGCATTATTTACAATATTGATCTGCTTTTTAACAAGTGAAATGACCCACATGTGAAGGGGGGAGACGGACGCTCTCGAGGTGTTGATATACGAACTCATTTCACCCAATGAAAAGTAATGTCTTCTATGGCCGATGCTCATCCTTATCCTAAATTTATAACTCCTTGGACAGCGGCGGGCGATGCCCCCATTCGTCCAGCTGTCAGGATGTGGTGAAAAGAGGGGCGGAGTCGGGGTACGTTTACGGCTGCTTCCTGCTCTCGGGACTCCATCCATCTAACCTGTTTGACTGGGACTGATGGTCCTGGACGTTTGCACCACATTCCAACTGCCCACGATCCAACCACAAATGGTGATTTGGTGGTTTTTTCAGGGTCAGGGGGAGGAATGTGGGTCTTACTGATAAATGACAACCAGCTTGTCTCTCTTCAGTAGTCTATGTTTCAAACCTTTCAACGAAAGGGGCGTCTCTCTGGTCCGGGTTGCGGTGTAACCCTGCTGAAGGGGACCCCTCTGGAACTGCACTTGCATGGTGTAGACACTGGCTGTATTATAGGGAGGGTCTTGCTTTAAATGGATTTCTTGGTGAACTTTGACCTTTGGCTTGTCTTTATCCCTGTTGATTGAACGTTACAATCTGAAACACGTTGGATCACCAAAGCTGATGGCATCGACTGAGATTGCTTTGTATCTGCTGGAAATGTCCAGAAATAGTGTAAATACACACCGTGCCATATTTCCCCCTTAATCTCATGGTGCTCGGCAGGAGGCTGACACCGGAGAGCGACTGTGTGGTCCAGGAAGTGCCTGTTTTAGAAAAACACACACGCACACACGGTTTTAATGAAGCGCTTTTAAAAAAAAGAAACGTGCAAAGCCACACTGTGCTCTTCCTGCAATAATCCGAGCTGTGCAGGCTGGACGCAGCACTCAACGTTGTCATCTGCCCATCTGAAGGCCTGCAGCCCATCCTCTGTATGCAGTTGACAGTGTTGTCATCTGCCGATCGCCTGGTCCCTCCATCTCTGAAGGTAAAAGCAAGACTCTTCTCCGTCTTGGCCCCTCGGTGGTGGAATGAACTTCCCCTCGAGGTCAGAACAGCTCAGTCACTGAGCACCTTCACACGGCACCTCAAGACCTTCCTCTTTAGAGAATATTTAGATGAACTTGTAACCTTCTTATTGTCTGACTTCTGTATAGAAACTACAACAGAGTGAATAAAAAGATTGTATTCATAGTTAAGGGTCCTAATGAACCAGAATTGATCACTTCATCGATGGTACCATGGAAGCACGTTGTAAGTCGCTCTGGATAAGGGCGTCTGCCAAATGCCTTAAATGTAAATGTAAATGTGACAGGAACTGTTCTAGAACTTCCGCTGAGCGTGGCGTTATTGCTGGTGACTAGTCGATCTTTAACGATCATTGTATGAGTGGGAGGAGCCCAATGATTGACAGCTCTCATGCTTGCTATTCCATAACTGCGGATGATTTAAGATGATTTAGAATGTCACGTGTGCCAACATCATTAAATTGAATGTTTCTTTAGCTCGTGCCAGTTCGAAAGTAGTGCCATCTCTGCATGCCTCGCCAGTGGGCTGTATAAAACGTCCTGTAGAATTTATCCCTGCCTTTCTGTCATGCTGTATGTTCACGGTGCAATTGTGTTGTTCAGTATTCAGCACCGTCTTCGTTTATTCCTGCCATAATGTTGCAGACCGAGTAGAACCATTTACGCACTTTTGAGGCTCATGAAATAGTGGGATATGTTTTTGCTTGCTGGACATTTCTTCTCACACTGACCTGAATCTGAACCGGTGGCACAGAGTAAATATGCGACTTGGATATTTTATTTTATTTTTTTCACTTGTTTTTATTAAGTGTAAGTGTAATAATTTGTGCAACATTAGCATGCAGTATTATTTCTATAATACTTTTAAAAACAAGCTTTGCAAGCAACACTCCAAACACATCATCTTGATGAAATGAAACGATTTTCACTCACTTCTTTACAGCCCTAACCAACACGTTCTTTGTAAAGAATATCTGCTATGGTAGTGTAATAAGCTGTATATAGATCACAGTGCAGTTGTGGTAGTTGTTGGGGTGGTCCTCGGTGACCTGTCCCTCCGGGGACGGTGACAGGCGGGTAGGGATGCGCTTTACCGGTGTAAACATAGAGCCTTTGACTCCCATTAAAGGTCCTCCCTCTCCCTGGACCCTGTAGAGGTGCGTTGGGCTACGGACGTTCAGGGAGCGGTGCAGATCGTCGAGGAGCGGGGCGAGGTTATAGAACTCGGGTGTGAAGGACGTGCAGATCAATACCCTCTTTACATGGACATCAGCTCAGTGAGACTGAGGGACGGCGAGGGAGGAATAGAGCGCTTCATTGTTTTTATTAGACCATAAACGTGTGTGCAGACACAGCTTGAGCCTGAAGGATGAACTTTAGTGAGCGGTATCCTTTTATTTTAAGTGAACTGAATGCTAATTAATTGGTCATGGTGAGAGATAAGGTGTGTGGTTAAGTAATAGATATTAATATTAATATGAATTGATCATTTTTATAGATTAAGGACAGGGGTTGGTACTTAGCCGGGTAAAAACTGGTGTTCAGCGCATTAGCAAATGTGACGATAATTAGTCTGACTACCACCAGCCTATTACTGGCTTATTTTCACATCATCACACACAGACACTCTGCCACCATGCACAGGAGCGGGATGTCCTCGGCCTGGGGCAGCACAGGGGACACGTCCTCACACTGTGAGCTTTGTAAGACACTGGCTCTGCTGTAGTAAAGAACAACGACCTGATAGCTGAACACACTCTGTGCCCAAAAAAAAAGGCATATTCCGCTTTCATATTCACTCGTCATAGGCAGAGGAATGTCATGGTCATTTGGGGTGGGCTTTCTGGGGTGGAATGATGAAAAGTGAAAATGACCGGTTTTTTTTGTCCTTGTGCCACACAACACGGTACGTGTGACATGTGTCATACAGTGTCATGGTGACCTACATCAAGGGGACCTCAGTGGCACCTCGGTGGTTCAGGATTCCGGTTACAGGTCCGCTTCCTTACCCGCTACGCCACCACTGCATGATTGCGCAAGATTCGTTTGAAAAAACAAAAATCAATTTACCAAAATAAACTTCTGACTGCATTTACATTTACGGTATTTACCAGACGCCCTTATCCAGAGCGACTTACAGTCAGTAGTTACAGGGACAGTCCCCCCCCTGGAGACACTCAGGGTTAAGTGTCTTGCTCAGGGACGGTAGGTAGTAAGTTGGATTTGAACCTGGGTTTTAAGGTAAGATAAGATCAACCTTTATTAGTCCTACAAGTGGGAAATTGGTTCTGGTTCTGGTTCATAGGCGAGTGTGTTACCCACTAGGCCACCACCATCACAAGGTAAGACCGTAATGGCGCGCAGGCTATTTCTTTGATTTTGAATTCCAGTTCGGGAATTCCACTTCTGTGTTTAAATAATTAAAACCAGTGACTCTTATATTTACCACGGTAATCTTCATCCCCTGTCAGCATGGAGCATCGTTGGCGTCAAAGCTACCTCTTACAATTCATTTAATGCCCACGCATCCATGCACCATTGTCAGGGATTATGACGTCACCACCATATCGGAGTGGGATCTAATTCCAGCTCAGATCACCGGATTTTCGTTCTTGATATCGCGACCTTTTTCATTTTTGGAGCCACCGTTGTTGAAGGACCTGATCGGTGGGCCAGTTTCACACACAGAGGGCCACAGCAACAGCGGAGGAGGTGTCCGCGGTGACGGGCAGAGACGCCCAGCGCCGAGGACGGGACGTTATCGCGCCTCTTTAATCTGCGCTCTGAGGCCGGCGGCCCATTTAGTCCAGATTAGTTTGGAGCGGCGCCAGCGTCAATCAATCGGCCCGTAATGCTTCTCGTCCGTCCGCCCGTCCCTGCCCCTGGAGCGTCCCGTCCCTGCTGAGAGCGCCTGGGCCGGTCAGGCTGAAGGAGTGGTACGTCCCCGTGGCTGCCGGTAAGTACCGGACCGGGAAAAATCCCCGTCTTTCCGTGTCACCGCTGACCCCGCGGCCTTTTACCCAGCCTGCCTGTCTCGGACCCGAGCAGGACGGCAACGTTCCGGTGCTCAGCTGGCCATCCGTAATGAGGCCCTCCGGACTGTCTCTGTCTCGCCGCGTCTATTTTTTGACACAAGTCTGTCAGGTCGCGAGTCGTCCATAATGAAATAATTATCCGACAGTCACCACCCGCCGGTTCGGCCCGGAGCGCAGCGTGCAGATGGTGATTTTCATTTATTTATTTCAAAAAACAAAACGCAAACCGGATCGGTGGATCCCGTGTACTCTCGTAGGCCGTACGAGAAGAAGCGAACTGCGGTGTCCGGTGTGGAGAAATGGGAGAGAACGTAGGACGTCC
Source organism: Denticeps clupeoides (assembly GCF_900700375.1). Lineage (NCBI taxonomy): Eukaryota > Metazoa > Chordata > Actinopteri > Clupeiformes > Denticipitidae > Denticeps > Denticeps clupeoides. The sequence goes on from NC_041714.1 coordinate 21,029,594, forward strand.
TGTAGTCGCGGCGGGTGGCATGTGCGGGCTCTCTGTGTGAGTTGGCCCGGTGCGCCGGCATCGCAGTCCGGCACGGGGGACCTGACGGGGGCCGGGCGGCTGCCTGGATAAAAATAGTCAAGAGCGCAAGTGCGCCGTTCTTATTGTGGTGAATCATCCATGTGTGTGTGTGTGTACTGGTATGTGTGAGTGTGTGTGTGTGTGTGTGTGTGTGTACTGGTATGTGTGAGTGTGTGTGTGTGTGTGTGTGTATGTACTGGTGTGTGTGTTTATGTATGTACTGGTGTGTGGGTACTGGTGTGTGTGTGTTTATGAATGTACTGGTATGTGGGTACTGGTGTGTGTGTGTGTGTTTATGAATGTACTGGTATGTGGGTACTGGTGTGTGTGTGTGTGTTTATGTATGTACTGGTGTAGGGTACTGGTGTGTGTTTGTTTATGTATGTAGTGGTGTTGTGTGTGTGTTTTGTGAAGTACTGGTGTGGGGTACTGTTGTGTGTGTGTGTACTGGTGTGTGTGTGTTTATGTATGTACTGGTATGTGTGTGTGTTTATGAATGTACTGGTGTATTGGTACTGGTGTGTGTGTGTGTGTTTATGTGTGTACTGGTGTGTGTGTGTGTGTGTGTTTATGTGTGTACTGGTGTGTGTGTGTGAGTGTGGTTTATGTATGTATTTGGTGTGAGGGGTACTGGTGTGGTGTGTGGTGTGTGTGTGTACTGGTGTGTGTGTGTGTCTGTATGTACTGGTGTGTGTGTGTGTGTGTGTGTGTGTGTGTGTGTGTCTGTATGTACTGGTGTGTGTGTGTGTGTGTGTGTGTGTGTGTGTGTGTATGTGTCTGTATGTACTGGTGTGTGTTTGTACTGGTATGTGTGTGTGTGTGTGTGTGTGTGTGTGTGTATGTACTGGTGTGTGGGTACTTGTGTGTGTGTGTTTATGTGTGTACTGGTGTGTGTGTGTTTATGTGTGTACTGGTGTGTGTGTGTGTGTGTGTTTGTACTGGTGTGTGTGTGTGAGTGTGTTTGTACTGATGTGTGTGTGTATGTGTGTGTTTCAAACCCACGCGACTTCTGTCATTCTGACTGAGGGATATTAACCGAACTGCAGCAGCGCTCCGCCACGCTCGCGCATCAAACGTTACATAACGATCTTCAACGTTTTTTTTTTCATAAGCAGCTTTACACGCTAAGCTCCCGTGCAGGTCATGTTGTTGCATCGCATGCCGAGTGGATCTGCACTTCTAGCCACCCAAGCACCGTCCCTTAATAACAACCTGCGATGTAATGTGTGATGATGTAATATAATAAAAAAAAATGTCTTTTCTGCTCAGGTGATCTGGGTGTGTAACCGGTGTCGCAGGCAGCAGGACATCCTCACCCGGTCGGGCGAATGGCTTCCGGGGCCGGGCCCCGGGCCGACGAGGGTGCTGGGCGCGGCGGTCAGTGACCCGGCCATGTGCGGTGACCCCGCGGGCCAGAAGAAGGTACGGTCCCGGTCTCAGATCCCCCTCCACGCCACGCCTGTCACGCCCGAGCCCGGCAGAGGCCCCTCCGCCAACACCACCAACCCAGCTGCCAACCACAGCGATATGCCATCATCCCGCTCCCGCAGCGAACCGCCCAGGGACAGGTCAGTTCTAGTCTAGTCTTGTGATGAGTAGATAGACAGATACACAGACAGACAGATACACAGACAGACAGATACACAGATAGATAGATAGATAGATAGATAGATAGATAGATAGATAGATAGATAGATAGATAGATAGATAGATAGATAGATAGATAGATAGATAGATAGATAGATAGATAGATAGACAGACATATAAATAGATAGATAGATAGATAGATAGATAGATAGATAGATAGATAGATAGATAGATAGATAGATAGACAGACATATAAATAGACAGATACACAGACAGACAGATAGACAGATAGATAGATAGATAGATAGATAGATAGATAGATAGATAGATAGATAGATAGATAGATAGATAGATAGATAGATAGATAGATAGATAGATAGATAGATAGATAGATAGATAGATAGATACATAGATAGACAGACAGATACACAGATAGATAAATAGACAGATACATAGATAGACAGATAGATAGACAGACAGATAAATAGACAGATACACAGATAGATAGATAGATAGATAGATAGATAGATAGATAGATAGATAGATAGATAGATAGATAGATAGACAGACAGACAGACAGACAGACAGACAGACAGACAGACAGACAGACAGACAGACAGATACACAGATAGATAGACAGATACACAGACTGACAGATCGAGACAGATAGCTAGATAGACCGATAGACAGATAGATAGATAGACAATAGATAGACAGACAGACAGATACACAGATAGATAAATAGACAGATACATAGATAGACAGATAGATAGACAGACAGATAAATAGACAGATACACAGATAGATAGATAGATAGATAGATAGATAGATAGATAGATAGATAGATAGATAGATAGATAGATAGATAGATAGATAGATAGATAGATAGATAGATAGATAGATAGATAGATAGATAGACAGATACATAGATAGATAAATAGACAGATACATAGATAGACAGACAGATAAATAGACAGATACACAGATAGATAGATAGATAGATAGATAGATAGATAGATAGATAGATAGATAGATAGATAGATAGATAGATAGATAGATAGATAGATAGATAGATAGATAGATAGATAGATAGATAGATAGACAGATACATAGATAGATAAATAGACAGATACATAGATAGACAGACAGATAAATAGACAGATACACAGATAGATAGATAGATAGATAGATAGATAGATAGATAGATAGATAGATAGATAGATAGACAGACAGACAGACAGACAGACAGACAGACAGACAGACAGACAGACAGACAGACAGACAGACAGATACACAGATAGATAGATAGATAGATAGATAGATAGATAGATAGATAGATAGATAGATAGATAGATAGATAGATAGATAGATAGATAGATAGACAGACAGACAGATACATAGACAGATACATAGATAGACAGATAGATAGACAGACATATAAATAGACAGATACACAGATAGATAGATAGATAGATAGATAGATAGATAGATAGATAGATAGATAGATAGATAGATAGATAGATAGATAGATAGATAGATAGATAGATAGACATATAAATAGACAGATACACAGACAGACAGATACACAGATAGATAGATAGATAGATAGATAGATAGATAGATAGATAGATAGATAGATAGATAGATAGATAGATAGATAGATAGATAGATAGATAGATAGATAGATAGATAGATAGACAGACAGACAGATACACAGATAGATAAATAGACAGATACATAGATAGACAGATAGATAGACAGACAGATAAATAGACAGATACACAGATAGATAGATAGATAGATAGATAGATAGATAGATAGATAGATAGATAGATAGATAGATAGATAGATAGATAGATAGATAGATAGATAGATAGATAAATAGACAGATACATAGATAGACAGATAGATAGACAGACAGATAAATAGACAGATACACAGATAGATAGATAGATAGATAGATAGATAGATAGATAGATAGATAGATAGATAGATAGACAGACAGACAGACAGACAGACAGATACACAGATAGATAGATAGATAGATAGATAGATAGATAGATAGATAGATAGATAGATAGATAGATAGATAGATAGATAGATAGATAGATAGATAGATAGATAGATAGATAGATAGATAGATAGATAGATAGACAGACAGACAGACAGATACATAGACAGATACATAGACAGATACATAGATAGACAGATAGATAGACAGACATATAAATAGACAGATACACAGATAGATAGATAGATAGATAGATAGATAGATAGATAGATAGATAGATAGATAGATAGATAGACAGACAGACAGATACACAGACAGACAGATACACAGATAGATAGATAGATAGATAGATAGATAGATAGATAGATAGATAGATAGATAGATAGATAGATAGATAGATAGATAGACAGACATATAAATAGACAGATACACAGACAGACAGATACACAGATAGATAGATAGATAGATAGATAGATAGATAGATAGATAGATAGATAGATAGATAGATAGATAGATAGATAGATAGACAATAGATAGACAGACAGACAGATACACAGATAGATAAATAGACAGATACATAGATAGACAGATAGATAGACAGACAGATAAATAGACAGATACACAGATAGATAGATAGATAGATAGATAGATAGATAGATAGATAGATAGATAGATAGATAGATAGATAGATAGATATACAGATACATAGCTAGACAGATAGATAGACAGACAGACACACACACACAGACAAACACACACACACACAAGCAGTGTGACAGAAGCGGTGCTTTCCCGGTCATGGAAAATGTGATTTAAACCAAATTTTATTTGAGTGCTTTTGTTTGATTCTGTTCTTCTCGACCCTTCAGGAAAAAACCTGCTCCAGACCAGAACGGGAAGCCTGGGGAGAAAGCAGAGCGCCGTCGGGGACCAACAAAACTCCAGCCCCAGGCTTCAGAGGAGCATCGGGACAGCCGCCGGTTGTCACGAGGCCAATCTCAGGAGTACGATGACCAGGGAGCATTGGAAGGGGTCAAGTTGGACGCCAGGAGGACAGAGGACGAGTCCAGGACAGTAAGGGAAGCTGGGGCTTCTCGGCATCCTGCAAAGTCAGGGGAGCAGGAGGCGCGGACAAATCCTAAAGTACCTCGTGGCAGGCTGGGGGACCCTGACAAGGAGGTCAGGGAAACGGGGGTGCCGGAGCCCCATCGCGCGGTGGGCCGGCGGAGGCCCGAGGCTCTTGAGCGGCAGGGTTCGTTGGAGAACCAGCAGCCTCAGCAGCAGCAGCAGGGCTGTAGGGTTGACAGGACCGTGGGAGGTGGTGGGACGCAGGGGCCGGCGCCGGCCGTGCAGCCTCCTCCGCCGGGGCTCCACGCGGGGCCCCTCGCGCCCAGGGCCGGCCCCGGCCCGGACCTCAGGAAGCCTCAGCCCGGCCAGCCGGAGCCCGGCTCCGCCTCTCTGCTGCGGCGCGCCAAGAGGCAGAAGGCGGAGACCATGCTGCGCAACGACTCGCTCAGCTCCGACCAATCGGAGTCCCTGCGGCCGCCGCCGCCCCGCCCTTACAAGAGCAAACGCGGCGGCGGCAACAAGAGGCAGACGTCCGTCAGCAGCTCGGAGGAGGAGGGCGGCTCTACGCCCGAGTACACCAGCTGCGAGGACGTGGAGATCGAGAGTGTCAGCGAGAGAGGTGAGGGCCAAGGTTTCCACCCAAAATCTTTCTGAATCATTTCGTTTTCCCAAAATTTGAGGTTTCACGACGGACGAAATCCACAGAGTCGAAGTGTCATGAGGCCGCCCGATTTCCCCCGTCCCTCAAGGACAATTCATGCCAAAAAAGCATTTAAAATCAGTAGTGTTCCTCAGGGACCCCATGGTAGTAAGTGGGGTTTGAACCTGGGTCTTCTGGTTCACAGGCGAGTGTCTCACCCACTAACCACCCATGTGGTAGTCCCCCATTAAATCGCAGAGCCCCACGTCTCCAAACATCATGGTGTCCCGCGCACGCATGTTGTGTCGTTCTTCAAATTCAAATTTAACTCAAACAAAGACGAGCAAAATGTTTCGCCGCTAATTTAGTCTGGCTAAATGTAAAAAAAAACGTTGAATGTTAAAAAGCCACCACTGCCTGGATGAATTTATATCCAGTCGCTGCCTCCAGTGTGCATTTACTTGTTTGACTGACTTCTACTGTAAATTTTACTGTAAAAAAAAGATCAGATCTACTCATGTTCTTTAATCGTGTGACTTGACCGAAACCCCACCGGAACGAGTCGCCCGGTTTCTAAAAGTCCGTTGCCGGGGCTATAACTCCGCACTTTTTCCCCTGTAAACACCCGCGTCCCGTAGTGCCAGCATCGCTCTTTAACAGTGGCCAGAGAGCCGAGGTTTGCTGGGGAAGAGTGACTGAACACAGACTTAAAAGGTCAGAGCATTGAGCATCTCTCTCTCTCTCTCTCTCACACACACACACACACACACACACACACACGCGCGCTGGAGCGCTCCGGGGTGGAAATGTAAACAGTAGAGAGTGCAGACTGCCCCGCTTGGTGGGCGCAGGGCTGGAACCTCCGAAGGAACCCCGCTGCTCCGCAGGTAAGCTGGCCGCCGTTGTTAACGACAGCCGGGAGGGATTTAGGACGGTTTTGTTGCTAAGCGTGCCTGCCGACGGCATCCCGGCGTGGCCCTCGGGTTATAAATCTTTAATTAGTGCTTGAGTGCCGTCGGGAGTTACGCTTTACTGGATGTTTTCGCCACCAGAAGCCATCGTTCGCTTACAATCACCCTTTCACACACGTGTCAGAATATATTGCAGCATAACGCAGTGTGATGTGACCTGGTGTGACCCTTGCGCAGTAGGGGACACGCGAGGGGACGTACGGGAGGAAATAACCACATTTTACTCTTTCTCTTTCTTTTCCGCACGGGCTTTTTAACCACATGCAATTTCAGATCATTCAGACCGTTGCTGGGCTGGACGGAGGAGGTCACCCACCTATAAAACACGATGGAGGCCCTGTGTCAGCCAGTAGATAAAACCGGTGCAGTTACCAACGTTGCAAATTTACCAAAACAGCAAGATGAACGCTCATCAGACTTAAACTAGATCTCTATACGTCGTACTGGGGGGTCAGGGGTCGCAGAGGTTAACAAAACATTAATTGCATGAAATCCCTATAATCCTGTATGTCATATAGACCAGATCCATAAATGGTGACCCAGGTCGGGTTCGTATTCAATCTCTATCAGTTTAGTGGGGCTCGCTGCTCGTAAATTTGTTTTCGGTGATTGGTGAAAGTGTTTCACATCTTGAAAATTTGTTTTATTAAACGCGGTGCAATTTTTGAGTGAGGAGGGCAACATACGGATGCGAAACGGAGGCCGGCCTCCGCTGATTGTGTTTTAAACCCGCACATTTCCGTTCCCGTTTAGGCTAGCGCTTGTGGCCGGGCTTTATGCATTTATTTAAATGCACCACGGAGCAAACTGTCTGATATGTACTGTATATGGCCCGCAGTGTAAAACATGGAGAATAAGTAAAAAACCCGCAACTGTGCAAATAAAGGTTTGTAATTAATCATTGTGTTATTTTATTGTGTGTATGAGGGAAGAAACTGGGTTTGGGGGGCACCTGGCTTACCTTGGACACAGGCAGGGGGGGGGGCTTTACGGTAGGGAACCGCTGCTTTATACCGTATGCAATAAATCTCTGCAGACGTGGTCTCGTTTTACGGGCAAAAGAAATGGGGGTTGGCTGGAGGCTTTTTGCACAGTGCTGTAGGGTTAGAATTGGATTTTGTGATAGTTTAAACTGGGGCGCGTTAGAAAAGCATTTTTTTTTACCATATTGTAGGTAATGAACTGCCTGCCTATGACCGTGTGCCACGTACTCGTTCGATGGACGTCCTTCAATGTGCTCAACGTCTGGGAAATCTCCCGGTACAATCGACTTTCAACAACGCGCCCCGCTCGAAGATCGGAACTGTCAGATCGCTGATTTAGTGGCGTTCGCCATAAGCGACGTGGTCTTTTAGATGTTCAGCGAGCGCCCTTCACTTCCATCCACCCCTCTGTCGGCTGTAAATCAGGCCGTCCAGTCGCTGCCGCTCTGGGGCTCCGGGGCTTTGAGCAGCAGCGGGCCTGGCTGAGCAGGGATTCCTTTTTTAGCTCGGCGTTGGACCTGCACAAGCAGCTCCTGCTCAATGGCCAGGCAGGCGGGGTGGGGCAGGACATGAACGGCTTCTCGTCAGGCCTGTGGCCGCTCATCCCGCTTTACAAGGAAGGACGTTTAAAGAAATTGCCCGGTTTTAGTGTTGTTGTGTTCATTTTTAGAACACATGTGTGGTTGGTAGTCAATTCTGTGTGCATTTTCCTGGAAATCAAATGACACCATGACTCCATGATTCCCTCATTGGATAATTTGGGAATAATTTCATAGTGTGAATAATTCCGTCACGTCGCGTGCACCCATCGGCCTGGCACACTCCTGCGTGTGCTGGACCGTATACAGCTTGCTGTTTACCTTTACGTTTCTCCCGGGACCTAAACACAGGAGCCAGAGCCGGAAGCTGCCTCACGCTCCGCCGGTGTGGTGGTCGGGGCAGCGCCGGTAAACAGACGACAGGTCCCCAGCTACGCTCTGCTTTGTCCCGAACTCATAACTGCGTTTGTTCCTCCCGCTGTAGGTGACTGGGAGTGTTATCCGCTGGACCCCACTGTGTGGCATGTGAGTGTTGAAGAGCTTTTTCGTTAAGAATTTTTATATATATTTTTTCTCCGTTGTGTCTGTGCGTGTGTGCATGTTAAGGGTGGGGTGAAGGGTTAGCTGTAATGAAAAGCTCCGCTCTCTGATGGGATTAAATCGCAGCCTTGTTCTCCTCAGCATCCGGTTACATGGCAGCCCTCCAAGGAAGGTGATCATTTAATCGGCCGAATCATCCTGAGCAAGAGAACAGCCATGCCCAAGGAGGCTGGAGCGCTGCTCGGCCTAAAGGTCAGGCCCATGCTGTCACTCACTCTGTTTTTCGGGGTGCTTCCTAACGGAACATTTGTGCCTAAATTAAAAGTAAAATGTCCTCATATATCATGTCTAGGCAAGTCAAGTAGAGCTTCGTATTACATGAATACATGACAGCAGTCAGTGCCGAGACAAAATACTATCTTCCTGGACCAAAAAAAGTGTTACGCTACCAGTCAAAAGTTTGGATGCATGAAATAACACACATGAGGTTATGTAATATAGAAAAAAAAAACTAACAAAGCAAAAAGTTTTGCATCTCTCCAAAATCAGTCAGCATTTCTAACCTTACGTTAGACAACAAAGACTGTTTCCACCAGTCCTGAAGGTTCATGCTGAACACTCTCTTATCGTTTACCCACGTTAATTAGCATCTAATGAGCAAGCGGTGATGATTGTACATTTACTGGTATTGTACATCCAACACAAACAGGACAAACGGTGCTTTCAGACAGATCGGCAAAGTAAGAAATATACATCTTTACATGGCTGCATAGTGCAGTCAGTGTAATAGTGTGAGTGTAAGAAAAAGTATTGCATCATAACAACATGACCCATCATCATAACCCATCATGACATGGTGAGGCAGATGATCTGGAATGATGGCTGGACATGACGGTGTAGAAGGACGCATACGCACAACGTCACGAAACAGGGGTGACGTCACGAATACATGATGAAGAGGACCCGAGAGACGTCCAGTAACATGTAACACGAGACACGAACAGGGCAGCTTTATACAATCAGACACAGGTGGACACGATCAGGAAACATTACACAGGACCAACATGAAACTCTGGTCCGGATCCCGGACCCGGAGTAAACCCTTCTGGACCGGATCATGACAAGAAGTGTGTACATCATGTAAAAATATATATAAATTTTTTGAATGTTGAAGCCATCAAGACCTGTTTTTAAATGAATTCGTTTCGTAGTGAATTGATCCGGCCGTGTGTTCTGCGCGAGAGCAGGTGGTTGGTGGAAAGATCACGGAAACAGGAAGACTCGGGGCTTTCATCACCAAAGTTAAGAAGGGCAGCCTGGCAGACGTCGTGGGCCATCTCCGAGCAGGCGAGTCTGGGTTCTTTCACGCCGGGTTTGCGTAAACCCTGGTTTGAGTAACACATCTCTTTTTATTGCTCGAATGTGACATTAGCTCTGAGGCCCTTTTCATGGAGATGGAGAAGTGCTTTGATTTTTGATGTTTGTTGGAGCTGGATGCTGCACTGAACGTGTTAAATGGCTTTTATTTTTTCTTTCTAGGGGATGAGGTGCTTCAGTGGAATGGGAAGTCGTTGCCAGGAGCCACCAACAAAGAAGTTTACAACATAATTCTGGATTCCCAATCAGAGCCACAAGTGGAACTGGTGGTTTCGAGGCCAATTGGGTAAGAGAACAGAAATATGTCATGCCTCTGCGCAGCAAATGCCCTGTGCTGAACCATCGAGGCTCTTGTCTTTTGTGCTGTTTTCAGCGATATACCGAGAATTCCAGAAACATCGCATCCGCCATTAGAATCTAGTAAGTATCACACAGGTTGCGTGGAAATGCACGTGAGCCTCTAGCAACTGAAGATAACGTCCCATCCTTTGATTTTGCATTCTCCAGCAGGTTCAAGCTCCTTTGAGTCACAGAAGATGGAGCGGCCTTCAATATCTGTCCTATCCCCCACCAGCCCTGGCGCCTTGAGAGACGCCCCTCAAACTCTGCCTGGGCAGCTCTCGGTGTGTGACTACATTCTTGCAATGCCACGAATTCTCTTCTGTTTGGTTTGGTTCCAGGGTGACTATGCTTTTTTTCTGCAGGTGAAGATGTGGTACGATAAAGCAGGACACCAGTTGATAGTCAACGTTCTCCAGGCCACCGACCTGCCACCAAGGCTCGATGGACGACCCAGAAACCCTTACGTGAAAATGTACTTCCTGCCTGACCGCAGGTAGGCCTGCACTTCACCTTCATGTCATCCTATAATAGGTCAGTATATGCATGTGAATGTTGTTATATAAAGTGTGTGTGTGTGTGTGTGTGGTCCGGCTTCCTACTCAGCGATAAGAGCAAACGGCGAACAAAAACGGTGAAGAAGAGTCTGGAACCAAAGTGGAACCAGACTTTCCAGTACTGTCACGTGCACCGGCGGGACTTCAGAGAGCGAATGCTGGAGATCACGGTGTGGGACCAGCCCAGGGTTCAGGAGGAGGCGAGCGACTTCCTAGGAGAGGTGGGTGTATAGTTGTTCTGTCTTAATTTTACGTTATTTAGTGACCTCTAGTCTTTGCTTCAAGCTGTCGTTTTAGTTTTTTTTAGTCTTAGTCACGTCCAGACTCATTTAGTATAGTCGGAGCATTTTAGTCTCATTTTAGTCTGAATTATCAATGAATTTTAGTCTAGTTTTAGTCAATGAAAATAGTATTTTTAGTCTTTTTAGTAATGCAATTCTATTTAACCCAGTCAACATAGTAGAATAGATAAATAACATCTTGTAAACCACATTTAGTCTTGTTTTTATTCGTCAACATTATTACATGATATATTTTGTTATAGTTATTGTCACATGACCAGCATTTATGTCATAAAGATTCCTTAACTACAATATGTCATCAAAAATTTTAAAAACAACACTAGGTAGGTGTAGGTTAATATGGTTCATATTTCAGGTATATTGATTATGACAGCAGATAACGTGACAGGTATGATGGAGTCACCATAAGGTGTTAAGTTTAATTCCCAACATGCTCCTGTGCTGCGTAGATCCTGATTGAGCTGGAGACTGCCTTGCTGGACGATAAACCCCACTGGTATAAACTCCAGACCCATGATGTGTCTTCCATTCCACTGCCCCACCCCTCGCCGTACCTGCCTCGGAGGCACGCGCAGCCCGAAACACCCGGCAAAAAGCTTCAACGTAAGTGCATAGCTAGAGGCCACCAAACTGTCCAGGAACTTTTGGAAATATGTATGATGTATGATGGCTGAATATCTTATTCCAGGATTATGCAGCTCACTGATGGATGAACTTGATTTGTTGCCACTGGAACACTGACAAAATTGTGAATTTGTGTATATTTCTGTCAATTCTCTCTCTGTGTGTGTGTGAGAGCATACTTTATTTCTCTCTGTGTGTGTGTGTGTGTGTGTGTGTGTGTGTGTGACAAGAGAAACATTTCTGTCTTGATCTGTATTCTGTCAATCATCGGCTCTTGCCATGTAAATGTGTGTCTTGTTTTTATTGTCTGTGTGTGTCCATCACCATACAGGGTCACAGCGCGTCACAGAAACAGATTTTGATGATGGTATTGGCGTAGTGGCCACAGGTGGGTGGGGGGTGTGAGTGAAGTGACGTTGTGTTTCCTGCTGTAGAGATGTCTGCGGAGTCAGAAAGGGGGCGGAGACACAGCACCTCACGTCGCGGTGCTGCTGTCGTCCTGGAGAACGGACCTGTGAGCCCTCAGCTGCCGAACTGCATAGCTTCGATCTTAATATTGTACAAGCCAGAATTAGATATTGGAATAAACCTGAAATGCGTAAAAAAAAAAGAATCCGTGTTAAAGTATTGACTGCCCTAAAGCCAGTGGTGGCATCTGAGGCTCTAAGCCGCGGTCCCAACGCAGCCCTCGGGAGTCGGTAGCATAAATTCCACCATGCACACACTCCCTGGTGCATGAGACGTGGAACGGAGAACGAGAAGAGACTCTTTTCAGTTTGCATGGTACAAATCAAATGTTTGGCGAACGACAACGCCTTTCTTCTTCTTCTTCTTCTTCTTCATCGCTTTTTTTCCCTAAAGCAAACGCATCATTAAGAAGCTACAGGGAAGCCGTTTCACTGAGAATGAAATGAGAACTCTTTTCATTTCTGCTTGAAAGCAGCGTTGACCCTTGACTGGCCATATGCTGGTTGATTTTGTTGTGCCAGGCCTGGCATCAGTTTAGTTCTTTTCACTATATTACCACTGAGAATGAAAGAAATCACCTAAAATTACAGTTGAGAAACACTGCACTGTATGTGCAGTCTGCCTATTAACAGATAACAACAGATAAGATAATATCATTTCTTAATATTTGTGATCAAGATGTACTGTTATTTAGTGACCTCTTGACTGTGTGTTTAAAATATCTGTAAGATCAATTCAGCCACTTGGCCAACAGACCAGCCATTATATGTAAATTGCGCAAAGAAAAAAGAAAAAGAAATGCAATTGTCTCTGTTAATAACAGCTTGATAAAAAGGAAACAGAACAAGCAGCATTGAGAACTGCAATAATAGTGTCAAAAAGAATTTTAGAATATGAATGGAGTGGATTTTAATGCTCCATTCTTTCTTCTTATTTGGATGTGTTTATGACGAAGAAGAAGAAGCCGGTTGTCTTCCTCCTAGTCTCACCGGCATGAGTAGATCCCCAGACACCCACAGCAGTGGCATGGAAGGTGGTGAGTGGACGAGCGTGGTGTTCACCGTGTCCTCTGTGTGTGTGTTCGCGTGCAGCTGTAGAAGGCCGAGTGCGGGAGCGAGAAAGAGAGCGAGAGAGGGACAGGTCCACCACCCTGGAGGTCCCGGAGTCGCCGCGGTCCCCCCACCACCGGTCCCGCTCGGTGTCCCCTCACAGAGAGGAGCAGGGCCGGGCGCGCTCCCGACCGCCCAATGTGCCCTCGCAGAGGTAGGGCGCCCGCTCGCCGCGCACGCTTTACCCGAGCAAACGGGACACGGTGTCTCACCCTGTCGCCCGCTCTCTGTCCCCCGGCCCGGCAGGAGCCTGGATGAGACGCAGCATGGGCGCCGCTCTCGATCCCCCACCCGTTACAGCGACCACGGCCGCGGGCAGCCGGAGCGAGAGTACCTGGATGAGAGGTAAACCGGATGTTCGGTCTGCATTCAGATCGATGTTTCCCCCCTAATCTTCCTTTTAGGAACATATGATCGGACTATGATTGTACAGTATCGTTCAAAAGAATTGCAGTGAATTGTGACTAACCAGAATGATCCAGGTTTTTAGTATATTTTTATTGCTACATGGCTAAAGAAGTTGGTGCAGTAGGTGCAGTAGACTCAAGGCCCAGCGTTCATGATATGCACGCTCTTAAGGCTGTGCAATTGGCCAATTAGTTGGAAGGGGTGTGTTAAAAAGAAATAGCAGCGTGTGCCATTGACTGCACAAACTCCAAAATATGGATGTGTAAAATATGTAATAAATACAAACGTTTTTGTTTCTAGGATTTAGCAACCCCGTGAAAATATACTAAAAACCTGGATTCTTCTGGTTAGTCGCATTTCACTGATATTATCTGGAACAATACTGTGTGTATTTCTGCAAGGTGGCGCGGCCGCCATTGCTGTTTCATTATTACAGGAGAACAAGGACAGTTAGGACCTTCTCACCAGTTCACTTTACTTAACTTTACTTTACTTTACCTGGCAGACGCTTTTATCCAAAGCGACCAGCATTTATCAATCCACCAATCTATCTAGAGCTAGTTGTATAATCTACATTGAATTTTAACATTTTAAATTTCTGAAATCTTTGTTACCCATTGAAAATTATTTTCATCTTTCATGGATAAGGAAAATCCATGAAAAAAATATATTTAATGGCAAACTATAAATAACTGGTTTCAGAAAGGCAAGTGTAGATGTAGACTGATTTCTAGGTCTATGGCTGGGTCACATTTCCTGATATATAAATTTAGTCGATGAACGAATGCCCTGAAAAGAGAGACTCACATCTAGAGCAGTGACTGAATGTCAAATTACTCATTTACTTGCTTCATGTTTCCGTTGATGTTCTTTCTGTGGTCTGGGTCTGTCTCCTCACATCCCGTCCATCACCGTGGTAATTACAGGGAGGGCGTGCCGATGCAGAGCTCAATGCGAGGTCGGAGCGCCGAGTGCCTGCACAACAGAAGGTAAAACCGCCAGGCCCAGGACCGTCCCTGAGTCAACGCCGCGCGCCATTCACTAGCACCTGCTTTTTGCAGCGCGAAGCGAGTCGTGATGAAGTGCGGCTCTCTTCGCCGCCCCAAGATGTTTACACGGCCTCTGCTCTGTTTAGCTCTCCCGATTCTCGGGCCGCTCTCGTCAGGTCGAATTTGTGCGGGTGATGCATGGGCCGGCATCGTGTTCTTTCCATATTCCCTGGGGCCCCTTCCTCCGAGTGCTTACAAAGTCCGGAGGCCGCGCCGTCGTCCATCAGCGCCCATCAGACATGACTCCTGGCCAGTGGAACTTTCCACTGGCTGGTGGCGCCCTGCCGGCCTCCTGTAAAAGGACACGGTTTAGTCGGTGTCCAAATAACAATCGTGGCGCGCTCAAGTGTTATTGTGCCAGATTGACTTCATTGAACCCATTCTCATAAATATGATGCGCGGCCGGGAGCCGCAGGCCGCAGCACTTCACGCAACGCTGGCCTGGAATCGCTGCACCTAACATGGTCAGGCAAACTGGCTTCGTGTGGCTCCACAACGGTGTCACATTCCTCGTTTCCTCCCCTTTCGAGGTTAAATCTTCGCGTGTGTGTGTTTTATCGTGGTAAAAGGAACGGCACGACCCGATTCATTAAGCCGATAGAGCAGCGAGCTTGACCAGTTTTACATATGGATTGTACCAGATAAATCCACTTTTATGCTGGTCGTGCTGGTCTAAAATCAGGCACCGGCACCGTGCAGACTTTTCCCAGCAGGGAATTTTCCTCCCCAAATGTTCTTTGCACAGACACTTTGACACGTGGGTGATTTTGACAGTTTGGGGGCGGGACCATGGAGGATTCTGTCAGTGAACCAGCCAACAGTGCGAAGGAAATGCACTTATTGCGGGAAGGAAAAAACTATAAAGCAGGGGAAAAAACACAATAATAATGTGTTAATGTCTTCAAGGTTATTCGCTGATGCTGCTTTGAAATGCTTATGGTAATAAATCCAATTTGCCAGATTAGTGTACATAATTAAAACATTTTCACACCTTCATGTGCTTAACAGGCAGCATAGGCAACATCGCCAAAACCACTTTTGTGGCTAGTGATTTATGAGAGAAATGCTGCAAATAATGTTAAGTTATTTTAAGGAAATAACCGTGAATGGGGTTTTACGGTTAGATTCACTTACATAACTTCCTGAAAATGAGAGGGGACATGGTTAGAAAGGCAGATGGTATTAATATTTCTAATAGCTCACTAATGCCAGCAAAAAAAGCATACTTACATGCAGAAAATGTGAAATTATTATGACACTGTTGCTTTGGCTATAGCTTTTATGCTTGCCATATATGCAATGTAATTCATTTCGGGCAGTAATGGGTCTCTGTGGCTGGATTTTTTAATGGCTGTGAATCCATTTAGGCCACTTGCCGAGTACACGTTTGCTTTGCTTGCTTAGTGGTTTGTATGTGTATCTGTTCGCTTGGCAACTTTTATGTTCTCTCCCCTGCATGCATGCACACCGCACACCCGTGACCAGGACTCGGTCTAGGCACAGTAGCACCCTCCCACCTAAGATGCCTTCTGTTTAGTCAATGGCATTCATAAAGAGTTTTACAGGTAAGAGCGCAGTGGCACTGTGAGAAATGACCCCAGTGCCCACCTGTACATTTTTTATCCATATCGAACACTCCACCGACCATAGTCTGACCCTGACTGGTATCCTGAGCTGTTATGCAACCAAATCCTAGGTATGGTTATAAACAGTGCCGTTAGAGTTTTCAGATCATTTGGCTGCACCTTTCTCTTACACACTGATAATTATTAGAAGTGAACGACTCTATTGCAAACATGTCTGCCATGTCTTTAAATAGAGTGACCTTGCACACAGTACCCACTCCATCCCAAACCTGTCACTATTATTACTAGGAATTTTCTAACTGGCGCTCCACGGTAAGCGTGTCGCTAGTCCACTAGTCAGGATTTGCAAAAAATAAATGGATAAAAGAAGAAGGAATCACTGCGGTGTTGGTTTAAATAATCCAGAATAAGGAAGTAATGTGTGTGAGAGTTGCCAGTCATCTGGCTCCTCCCATTTTGAACTAGACTAAAATTAGGAGAAAAAATGTAATTAAAGATTGTATTCACACCAACAAAACAAAAGGGTTACAAAAGGATTTACATATTAAATATTCAGAAATCTATCAAGGATTTACATAAACATCTTGCACTCGCGAACAGGCCCTGTGCTTGGCGCCATTTTGAAAATAGTGCCCTATTTCTTTACGTTGGTGCCAGTAGCCTAGATCAAGAGCATCACACTTTAATTGGTTCAGTTATATTAAATGTTTGAGCTGTAAAATGTTACCGTTTGCATGGTTCTTTTTGCATGTGTGGTGTGTGGTGTGTGTGTGTGTGTGTATATGTGTGTAGTTCTACACTCCCTGCATGTGCAAAAAGCAAGTCCCGTCTGAGACTGAATGGCATCACGGCCACTCGTAGCACCGCCACAAACCGCGTGCTCAGGTTCACTGACCAGATCTCGTTTGGGTAAGAGAGTCCATTCTCTTGCAGTGGTGCAGCCTGTCCCCAAAAAAAAGCATTCCAGTCAACCTGTCTCATCCTCTTAATCACCATGTTGAGATATACCTGTCCAACTTTTTGATCTAACATGATGATTTATGTTGTTTTTGTACTCTTTTGGTTTCTTTCCTTCCTTTTCCCACTGTTCTCTGCCTCCATTGGACGGGATGTTGTGGCGCTAGTGGTCTGCAGCCGTCTCTTGACAGGGTTAGGAGTGCTAGTACCAACTGTCTGAGGCCAGACACTAAGTCCTCTTCCCTGAGAGAGAAAGGTACCCGCGCTGCTTGGTTCCTGTTGGTAGTTCATGTGCTGAAAGTGAGTCACTAAATGCACCAGGTCTAGCACCAGATTTCCCATGATGCACTGACCAGCATCGCCACAGTAAAGAATCATGAACCAAATGCATGCATTTTTATTTTCATGAAATGTTTGTGTGTTTAGCTGTTTTAGCACATTTAGTGTAATGCAACGTGTGTCCACAGTGACTCATACGTCTTTAAAAATGGGTGCATTGAAGTTGTCTGCATTGGACAGTTGTGGTAGTTTTTTACGGTTGGGAAATCCGAGAGATTTTTCTTTGACCCCCCCCCACCCCATCAGAGCTCATCCACTCCACTCACCATCCTCCCTTCCCTGTCTCTCTCTGGTCTTCCCTACGGGGGCACTGCTGGTGCGCCCACCCCACGCCACGCCCAGGACAACTCAGTCTCTGCCCCGCACCAGACCCTCCAGCCCCCGGATATTAATCCAACACGCCTCCCCTGAGGATGACAGGTATCACTTCCCCTCCCCAAGGTCTCCGCCTCTGTTGCCCCATCCCAACCCCATCCCAAGCCCTTGGTGACACTGTGACGTGTAGCTGATGTAGCTGTCCCTGCTTCTAGATCTATCTAACTCTCGTGTGCTTTGTTGTTCGCTTCGACCTAAACTGCAGAGACGCTTCCTAGACCCTCCCTGCTGTCGCAAAATAACGTTCTTCCCCAGACCATTCTGTATTCCGTAGACGCTCCGTGTAGCTCCTGCTGTGTGCTCTTCACATTTCCCCTTTTCCGATGTGGTGTGCGCGTCCGCCTTCTTATTTCCCCGTTCTTGCAGGCCTGCTGTCGGGTGCACCTTTTTGGGGTTTTTTTACATCCTTCATCCCGAGGACTCGTTTCGGTGTGCAATGCCCTGCCACTGACTCCGAACGAGGAGGCGCGCTACTAACACTCACCCTGAGCCGTACACGCACTCCTGTTACGCAAGAGCCGAGTCTGTTGTCTGTCGTCTGGTTCGCCGCCTTCTTGCCCGTGCCGCGCCTCCCAATTCCAGCTTAATGCAACGATAGAACTGTAGCGACCGCCGTGAAAACTTGACTTCACCCCATAGTGAATCCTTCTGTGTGGCGTAACCATCCACATCTGTGTGTCTTTGTCCTGTCTCCTCTCCCCATTCACTCCCGTGTCACTGGCCCGGTTGAATTGAGCAGCTGGATGGCGGAGCCTATTTTTCCCGCTCAGGAGACAGTAAACCATCTGAGCGCAAAGCCGGGGGTCCGGAGGTATATACAGTAAAGCGGGCTGTTCCTTCAGCTCATTGTGCATCTGCAACATGTAGGATTTTTATTTTTATTTTCAAATGCACACGTTTGGAAAAAAAAACGATGTTCTGGTGTGCGGCCACGCAATTTCTGGAAGCACCAGAACAATAGAGTTTTTGCCGCATCGTTCTCATCACTCTGCCGCCCTTTTTGTTTTTTTGTTCTTTAAAATTTGTTTCTTATGTCGCTCACGTTCCACGACATAGGCAGCCAAGATCTCTGGACAAGCCTGGCTGTCAGAAACCTGGCAAGAAATTCTCTGACAGTGACAGGTAAGGAGATCCTCCATGTCGCCCCAATGACCTACTGGACACACTTTAGAAATGAGAGCTTCAGTGAGAGCGCGACTGAGAGTTTACTGACCACCGCTCGTCAATTACTGGTTGGTAATGAAAGTATTCAGAAAATACTAGTGACCATTTATCATTTGATATAAAAAACAAAAATGGCTCTGCATTCTAAAGTGTCCTCTAAAGTGTCCTCCGTCCATATTTCTCCATGACATCTTCTCATCTGTTTACTGCATTACTACTGGAACTTTTAATGTTTGATCATTCTGTCAAGATTCTTTTAATTTAAAAAAGTCAATACTAGTCACGAAACTATTTAGTGTATTTACGTGAGAAAATCAAATTATTGAAATTATCTGGATAAACTCTCTCATCGGGTTGAAAAAGCACAGAGAAGTAAGGTTGTGGAATTCGTGCAAGTCAGTGGAGAAACCGCCTTCCCTCCCATGCATGCATACTGGGACGAGGACGGCGGTCGGATTTAAGCAGTCGGCGCAGGAGAGCTGTAAACGCAGTAAGTTCAGGCCCCAGCTTGCGGCCGAGAAAACGGTCCAAAAATAGCTGCCTGCTCATTAGCACCCATCGCACATACTGGCCTCGTGGGACCACATGGACATGTGTGGTACTTGACGGTGGAGTTTACCGAAAGCCCACCGGAAGCTTGAGGCCGTAAATGTGTCATTACTAGGAACTTGTTTGGTAAACCAGACGAATCGGAACCCGTTAATTCTTTTACTCATTTACAGCATTTACAAGGCGCCCGTATCCAGAGCGACTTACAATCAGTAGTTACAGGGACAGTCCCCCCCTGGAGACACTCAGGGTTAAGTGTCTTGCTCAGGGACCCGATGGTAGTAAGTGGGGTTTGAACCTGGGTCTTCTGGTTCACAGGCTATTACCAGCCTGTCAGCATTTACAGCATTTATCAGACGCCCGTATCCAGAGCGACTTACAACGCTTGTTGTTGCTGTCTTTTCCCGCACGCCGCTGTCATTTATGGCCTCCAGAATACAGCCGACCTCTATCTTGAGAGGCTCTAGACGGAAACTGGTGGCCCTGCCCCCGCTGGGCAAGGCGGTCCCTGGGGGGCCCGTCCCAGGCTCGCCCCATCTGGACAGGTGCCGACCCCACGCTCAACCCGCTCCCCTTTCCAAGCCGTCGCTGCGGTGGCGATTACCCGCCCGCTCCCAGTAGGCCGTGTCTGCTCTTTCAATACGCTCCTCTCCGACTGATACCTAACCGCACCCCTCGCAGCAACCGTGCTCCGCGGTGACTGTCTTGTTCCCTCTGCTGGTGTGTGTAGGACTATAAGCTTTTCCCAAATGTTCCTCTGTGTTGACTCGTCATGACTATACAATATGTGTGTAATTAATAAAGGTAAGTCGATCTGTTAACGCGGTTCATTTGTCTCTCGCCGCCTGCAGAACGCATCCACACCCCGGGCCTTCGTACCCGTCGTCTGCGGGGACCCCCGCGGCAGCACGCAGGGGCAGGCAGCTGCCACACGTTCCTGCCAAAAGCAGCAGCATAGAACAAGGTGAGCCTCAGCCTGGGCTTCTCCCTCTGGTTCCTAACACATTGTGTGTGAGTCGGGGGCACAAGTGAAAAGTCAAGTACGCAGTAAAACACGCAAAACGTACAGCGACGGTGTGCATCGCGGCATTCATTATCAGATGCCCTTACAGCCGGTAGTGACAGGGAATCGGGGTCAAGTGTCTTGCTCAGGGACACAATGGTAGTAAGTGGGGTTTGAACCTGGGACTTTGTGGTTGTCTGCTCAATGGGCAGGTGTGTTACCCACTTGGCAACTAAAGTAGGGGCGTTTAATCTCGTAGTCGCCGCATCGCGACGTGGGATTCTGCATTGAACAAATCGATATTAACGTCATAACGACGTTGCATGTGAGTCGTGGTGGTATTAGCCTAGGGTAACACACTCGCTATGAACCAGAAGACCCAGGTTCAAATCCCACTTACTACCATTGTGTCCTGAGCAAGACACTTAACCCTGAGTGTCTCCAGGGGGGACTGTCCCTGTAACTACTGGTTGTAAGTCGCTCTGGATAACGGCGTCTGATAAATGCCGTAAATGTAAATGTAAATGTAGTTCTGGTTAAAACGTAGTGCCAGTAGTGACTGTTGCGGCCTGATCTGAGTACAGCGCCGAACGGGCATTTCTGCCGCGCCGTCTAGCTGCCATTTCACTGCCGTCCACTCGATGCTGTTTAGTGTTCATCTGGATTTCAGCAGAAATTGATGCCACGTCGGTGTGTTTATTTGACACCATCCCAACATACAGTCCTCTGATCCCCCGTGTGGACGCTTTGAAGTTCGGTCCGAACGCCTCGAACGCCAGAGAAAGGCCTGGTTCAGGCGTCCGTGCCTCAACTCACAGGTGGCCTAGCGGTTAAGGAAGCGGCCCCGTAATCAGAAGGTTGCCGGTTCAGATCCCGAGGTGTCACCGAGCAAAGCACCGTCCCCACACACTGCTCCCCGGGCGCCTGTCATGGCTGCCCAACTGCTCACCGAGGGTGACAGTTTAAATGCAGAGGACAAATTTCACTGTGTGCACCGTGTGCTGTGCTGCTGTGTATCGTATGTGACAATCACTTCACTTTCTCACTTCTCACTTTGTCATCTGCCGCTTGTTCTCTGTTTGCAGCCCTTGCTGGAGACGACAGAGCTTGGTTGCCGATGAAGGTTCATCCCTGCAGAACTCCGGCCCCCTCCCGGTAACAGCCAGGAGCAAGAGCGGTCGTCCAAGAACAAACGCGAGGTGACCTCTCACCCCCTGCACTTTCACTGCCGAGTGTCTCTAAAACAATTTAGTGATTTATGCTCTGTTCCGTGGGCCGGCGGTGGCCACGCTTCATTTTTGTTCCATCCGTCACTCTGCTGGAACCGGGCTTCCGGGGCCGCCATGTTGTTTCAAGCCTCGCTCTGCTGTGATTGACCCTGCAGCTGTACAAGGAGCAGCGGCGGAGCTCTGAAAACGTGTCTCACAAGTCCTCAGACAGTGACGTCAGTGACGTGTCAGCCATCTCTCGAGCCAGCAGTGCCTCTCGGATCAGCAGCACCAGCTATATGTCCATCCAGTCAGAACGGCCAAGGGGCAGAATCAGGTGCGAGTCCCGCCCCCATCCTCCTTTCTTTATTTCTCTTCTACACTCTTATTGCGTCATCAGTTTTAGTTTTCAGTTTGTTTGTTAATCTTTTTTTCTTTTTCACTATCCATTGCTTCTTTTTGCATGTCTCCATTTTTGTCAATACTTTGTGAACATTGCATGCACTTCACGTGCCGGAAACATGCAGATCTAAGTCACTAGAAGGCTGTGAGAGTGAGAGGAAGGAGAGGAGGATAACGTGGGGGTTGAACGGAACCGAGGAAGAGCAGCCGAGAAGGCACTCTGATGATGTACACCTGAGGTAAAGGTCAGGGGTCATTTAGTTGACCCTGTTGTAGTGACCCCCCCCCCCCCAAAAAAAAAAAAAATCATGGCAGACCTGGCACTGACCTTTCCCCTGTACCTGATAACATCTATATGAATTCAACAAGACAATCCCCATTCCAAACCTCGGCTATTCCTCTTTAGACAAGGGACGTATTTTTTAGATGAGCAACTCCACAAAGCGTGGGCTTTGTTCGCTTGTGCAAGATATAGATTCTTCTTGTTCGATTGATTTATGTAAATCCTGAAAATTTGAAAATAGTTCACCTTTTAGATTTAGATTTAGTCTACTCTTTGTGTCAAGCTGCCATTTTAGTTTTTATTGGTCTTAATCGTGTCTAGGCTCGTTTTAGTCAAGCCAAGTTTCAGCATTCTAGTCTCATTTTAATCACAATTTTAGTCAGGTTGAAAAATATATTTTAGTCTCTTTTTTTAGTAATGCAATTTATTTAACCAAGCCAATATAGTACAAGTACCTACTAGAATAGAGAAAAACTTGAAAAGCCATGAAACAATTAAAGGTTATCTTAAAAACAAGCTTACCTTATTATTACATTGCTGTTACCTTATAGACTCAAGAATACTCTACATCCATTCCAGTGTCCGCATTTCTCCCCATTTTTTTCGACCACACATTCCGTTTTCTTTTTCACTTAATTGTAAAAAAAAAAATGTCCATTTAAAGGTCACTTTGTCTTTTTCTCCCAGCCATCTGATAATCTGCCACCATGTCTTTGACCGACCACAAGCATTCTGAAATTTAAATTATGCACGAACGGGAATTGTGGAAGTGACATCAATTCCCACCCGGATGGGAAACACAGGAAATAGAAATACTGCATAAAATAATAATAACGCAATTAAATGAGAGGACATAATGCATTGTCTTGTTTCATCAAAATTTTATTTCGTAACCCACATTTAGTCTTGTTTTTATTCGTCAATAATATTACATGATATGTTGTTTATATGACGTTTTGTTGTAGTTATTGTCACATGACCACCATTTACGTGTTGTCATAAATGTTTGTTGACGAAGATATTTTGTCAAAAATTTCGTTGACTAAAACAACACTACTTGAGGACATGACAAAAAAGAGCGCTCCTCCTTGACAAGATTGTCCCTCAGTCGTCAGATACGTCCCTCAAGCCGTAGCATGCTGAAGAGCACAAGTGTGAGCGGCGAGATCTACACTCTGGAGCGCACAGATGGCAGCCAGTCGGACACGGCTCTGGGATCGCTGGGAGGCGGCGGGAAGAAGCGTCGCTCCAGTCTGAGCGCTCGGGTGGTCGCCATCGTGGGCCTTCCGTCCCGACGCAGCCGGAGCACCTCGCAGCTCGGCCAGACAGGCAGGTCACCTTAACTTGTCACGCAATCAGCCGCCATTTTCAGTGACGATAAACCCCGGCAGTAGGTAAAGCTGGATATATAAAGCAATTAAAACTTTCTGTTTGGGGCTCAAGATGCTATCAAGGGAACCAAAATATAGGCCACCTGACTGCAGTGTCATGGATGAGACATCTGTCATTGGCTTCATATCAATATCTGTTATACAATCATCTATCATTTAAAAATGGCTGTATGAAAGGCGAGCCTAATTAGAATATTTTCAAGGGTGGTACGTTAGAGATTTGGAACATTTTGTATTTATTTTCCAGGGAGTAAATGAGCCCTTTTGTTTTAAGCGAATGTAAAAAGCCTCCCTCTCTCCAAGCTGATACTGTAGATGGTAAGCAGAGACAGCAGGTTCTTGTTGGCCTTGGCAAAGTTGGAGCCTGTCATGCAGAGATCATCTCTGGACACTAATCATATGTAATGTAGATGAGTGCTTTGAAGCTGGATCTGATATCTTTTAAAATCCCATATTTTAAGATGAGCCTATTTATATTTTAATAAATGGATTTTTAAAAAGTTTTTGGCTTTACTCGCTGCCAAACCCCTAGATAATATCTTAAAAGGCCCTTCGGGTGATAAATCAGATTGAGAGCTGGGCCTTTTTAACCGTCTCTGCTGGCCTGCAGCCGAAGGTCCATTGTAGTCATTTCCAGCCAGGAAAACAGGCAGGATATCATGGCCCTGCGGTGCTGTGTCTTTGTGGCTTGATACTACGCCGCTGTACGATGAGGTGAAGGACACCTGGAGACTGATGGGTAGAGTAGCCTGCTTTGATTGTTAGAATAAGTCGTTTTATTTGCATTAATGCCGAACACCGATTTGCTTTTTTGCGAATGCCAGAGGAGGCTGGGGTCAAAGAGCATGATGGACCGTCTCACACCATGCACTGAAGCATTGGGAGGTGTCAAGGAGCTTATTCATGGGCCCAACAATGGCCTGTATTCACCAACCTACCATTCACAACCATTTTTAAATGTAAAAAATTATTCGAAAAATTTAGGCGAGCAGGGAAAAACTATAAATGTGGTTTATAAATGTGTAAATACTATTTAAAACAAGGTTTTTTTAATCCTTACCCTACCCCTTAACATCAGTGTAGCTAAAATGTTGCTCATTTGAATGGCTTTTTGTTTTCTGTCCTTACTACGATATCAATACATTTATATTGTTCTTTTCACCGCTCCAGAGGCCGTCAATAAGAAGACGAAGGGGAGCCAGATCCAGCGCAGTCAGGGACGGGCATGGCGGTGGAGTTCCCGCGCAACGCCATGGCGCGGCAGTCCAGTCGCGAGCCCACAGATGGCAGCATGAACAGCTACAGCTCCGAGGGGAAGTGAGTGAAAAGGCGGCCTCCTTGTGGCTGTATTGACACAGAACCGAACACGCCAGCGCCTACCAGGGGAAGCAAAAAAAAAAAAGAGCAGTCAGAACCGTAGACAGCTCCTTCATGGAACGGGCACTGGAGGTTCAGATCTTTCGGGGGTTCCGAGCGGTGAATAAATGCGAATGCGCCCATCTTCTCATACGTGACAACGGCTGGCACATTCCGCTGACATTCCTGAAGCGGTGAGATCATGGAAAGGTTGCTGGCTTCAAAGGGAATGTTGATTGTGTTACAGAGGAGAAGAGGACATGTTTCAGATACCTAGGCCTTGCTGGTACAGCTGCCTGGAATATGAGGAAGGGCAGGGCGTCATCGGCTTTTGTGGCCTTAATTGTTATGCCTGCCTCGCCCACATTCATTTTTTCACGAGTAGTCTTTGTAAAATTTTCTGTGGTATAGTTCATGTTAAATTAAATTCGGCGGGACACTGGGTGGGTAATGTGGCAACTCGAGTTTTTTTTTGTGGCCTGTCTTAATTTTACTTTTAGTCTAGTCTTTGCGTCAAGCTGTCATTTTGGTCAATATTAGTCTTAGTCACATCAAGACTCATTTTAGTCTAGTCAAGTTTCATTGGAGCGTTTTAGTCTTATTTTAGTCATAATTATCCATGAATATTATAGTCTAGATTTAGTCTTTTAAAAAAAAAAAAAAGTCATTTCATAATAAAAACAAGGTTATCTGATTATTATATTATTGCTACCTTATAGACTGAAGAATACTCGACATTCTGTTTTCTTTTCCACTTCATTGTAACGAAAGTGCACCCAAAGATCGCTTCGTCATTTTCTCCCAACCATCTGCTAAAGTATCAGAAGAATCCTGAAGTCTAATTAATGCCACGGTTGCGTAGTGACGTCATTCGTGCGACTGAATGGGAGATACAGGAAACAAAAACCGCGGTATAATAACACGATTAAATGATTGGAAATAATGTCTCATCTCATTTCACGTTTTGTCTCGTTTTTATCTTGTAAACCATATTTAGTCACGTTTTTAAATATTAAATGATATATTTTGTTGTAATAACGTCACATGACCAGCATTTACATCTCGCCTCGTGTTTGTTTTAGTATGTCAGTTGCATCTTGTTTACTTTGGTGCCCAATTGTTGAACACGGCATCCATCAGACGTTCTTGTTCTCCTTTTCCAGCCTGATCTTCTCAGGAATGAGGCTTGGTGCCGACAGCCAGTTCAGTGACTTCCTGGATGGCCTTGGACCTGGCCAGCTTGTCGGGAGGCAAACCCTGGCCACGCCTGCCATGGGTGAGCTTTGTATTACACAGACATTTTATTAAACTATGCAGCTAATGATCATGCTCACATAATTCTTTCGCCTTCCTGTCCTTCAGGAGATGTTCAGATTGGCCTGATGGATAAGAAAGGTCAATTAGAGGTTGAGGTGATCAGGGCCCGTGGCCTTACACCCAAACCAGGATCCAAAAATCTCCCAGGTACTCTGTCCCATGCATATGTCTTTCAGCATGTCTACCTCGAGGCCTTCGTGGGTTCAGGTCATGGGTTTTCCAGTTTCTCGAGTTGTGAAATGTGATTAAAAGGGTTTAAAATAAACTCTGTCTGTCCCCAAACAGCTCCCTACGTCAAGGTCTACTTACTCGATAATGGGGTGTGCAAAGCCAAAAAGAAAACCAAGATTGCACGGAAAACCCTCGACCCATTATACCAGCAATCGCTGCTTTTTGACGAGAGTCCGCAGGGTAAAGTTCTCCAGGTCAGTTCTTGCTGTAGTTGCACGTATAATAAAATGCTTCACCTTGTTTTCCAATCACAATCCTGATTCATTTACTGATGAAATGAGTAAATGTTCGAATTCGAACTCAGACATGCATTCTGTTCAGGTGATTGTCTGGGGTGACTACGGCCGAATGGACCACAAATGCTTCATGGGAGTTGCACAGATCCTACTGGAGGAGCTGGACCTCTCTAGCACAGTGATTGGCTGGTACAAACTCTTTCCCCCTTCGTCATTGGTGGACCCGACGTTAGCACCCCTCACTCGTCGTGCTTCCCAGTCATCACTTGATAGCTCTTCGGGACCGCCGGGCATGCGATCCTAGTACCAAATGTAGGAGAGGAGACCACGAGGACCACGAACAGGACCAAGGAGCCAGTGGCAAAAATCCGAGCCGGAAGGACAGAGCGACCCACAGGATCACGATCAAAGCTTTGCTGGAGTCTGACAATCACCACCCCTTCCTCTTCCTTTCACGTCTTTTTTGTACTATTGGCTTCTTTCACATGGAATGTGATGCCTTCGCACACGTGGAGAAGGGATGCTGCCCGGCGTCAGTGATCATAAGAGGTGGGTGGGGCACTGAAGGCGTGTTCAGGGGTTAGGTCTTACGGTTAGCCACTGCCCTGTCCCACTCAGCATAGTCATGGCACAGGCCAGGGAGTGCCATGCGTCATAGTTTCAAGGGTCAAAGGGAAAGGGTGAGCCTGCTCATAGACCCTGACCCCCGGAGAACGCTGACCTTAACACGTTTGTTTACAGCAGCTTCCTCCCACTGCTCTGCCTTCTTGCTGTACATGGGCACCCACTTGTGGAATGTGACAGCATGTTCTCTGACAAAAAAAAAGGTACGGAACATGCAACAGATCCCGGAAGCTCCAGACGCCTCCTGAGCAATTCGGACATTTCGTTTCGTTTCTCGTTTTTTTTTTTTTTTTTTCTATGCACACCCATCATCAAAGATGTTGATCATCAAGCTGAGCTTCAGCATTCCGAACGGTTGCTATGACATCACGGAATGAGTCACCATGGACACCTCTGTTTGCCTCGTCTTTAGCCAGTCATGGTTTATTTGGTTTCAGGAAGTGACCTCTGAATGCTGAATCTACGTCTAATTTCATTTTTATAATTTCATTTTTAATATCCGAGAGCAGTTTATGTTGCACAACAGCTTATCATTACAACCCATTTTGAAAAACCGAGGAGGTCAAACGATTATCCTTGTTTTTTAATGACTCCTACACACTCCCCTCACACATTTCTCTACACGCGGCAGCAATCTGAGAGCCGTGTCTTGGAGACAAATGAGAAAAAACGGCCACCCTCTCCTCGCCCTCGGAGGGGAGCAGCATGATGTTGGAACTGTCCCAAGGTGCATGCACAATTTCTAAAACAAGACAATAAAACAGCCAATAAAAAGTCCAAAAAAAGAAAGTAAAAAAAAAAAAAAAAAAAACTCACAAAAAGAGACGAAAAACAACGTGTGTTAGTTCCACATACTGTAGGCCAGCTTGTGTGTTGCATGTACTTGTACAGTTTGCTTGTACTTAATATAATTGATTACCAATAAACCGAAGCCATCCATTCCATAAGTGGACATTTGGCCAGGTCCAGCGCCCCACCCTCGCTGGCCTCGTGTGGAGGCTCAGGCCCTATGGGGTGTTTTTTTTATTCTTTCTGTTTCATTCCTTCTTCCTCAATTTTTTTAAAATCCCTTTTGATTTAACAAGTGCTCTACTGTACAGTAGTACTAAGCAAACACAAGCCCCTCCCCCTTCTTAACACCGACAAACGTTAATGTTTTTTACAGAGGGACTAGAAGCGAGCAAGGACGCGTGTATAAATTGTAGTTATGGTTATATGGAAATGATGGCAGAGAGAGAGATATATGTCGAAATATATTGAAAAGAAGAGTGTGTCGCTGAGACACACAGGCGTGAAGTGTAACTTTCGCTTCCTGGTACCTACGAAAGCCCCCCCGGTCAGCGCGCGCGAGGTCCCCAAGGTCCGTTGAACGGAGCCAAGGCCACCAAGGGACACCTTCACTTTTTTTTGTTGCTTTTCTTGTTCTTTTTTTTTTTTTATTCTTTATGTAAAAAATAAAGGCCAAAAATCTAAATTGGACTGCTTTTTATTTGATTTTTCATATATCCCGTTTTCTTTAACCGATCGCGTATATGACAGTTTCAGAAAGAGAGTAAATAAAAAAGAGAGTCCCGACCCGCGGCGTTTTTTTTCTAACAACCATTTCCTTTTTGGTGTCCATTGAGACTGACTTCATTACTTTGTCAGTATTAGTCGACAATACTGATTGTTTACAATCCATGTGTTCCACTGAAACATATAGAAAGTGTTCACTGCAACATTTCTCCTTTGTACAACACATGTGGCTAAAAAGATGTGTATGTTTTATATTTGAGAGTTCATTTTTATGATTTACAAATAAAAAGATTGTGTGGAAGACACATCGCCTTCTGCCTGCTGCTTTCAGACTTTCTTGGCCACAATATCATCATCGTCATCATCTCATTTTTACAGTTATATCGTAGCCTGCAAAAACCATTTTGATTGGAGGTTTTGCTTCATAAGGGCATGTAGAATGTAATAAACTCCTTTTCCCTTCAAGTTCCCTTCAAGTTCGGAGCCTACATGTAACATTTAAACAACGTTACATCCACATCAACAATCAGACTACATGAGGTGCAAACCTGGGACACGTTCAGTCAAAAAATAACATTTATTGGCAGTATAGTAGCTGTAGACCCTTCATCTCCGGTCGGTGTGGCAGCGCCTGCAGTGACTGTTAGAATCCGAAGAGGCTGTGTGCAGGGCGGGGAATCATAAATATGGAGAAAACTCCACAAGGGCAGGGCCCACACACACACACACACACACACGTTCACTAACGCACTCACATATACAGACAATCCAGACTTGCCGTACGTGTACGTGCCTTTGGACGGCGGGAGGAAAACGGAGAACGCCGAGGAAACCCATGCCAACATGGGGAGAGCAAGGAATAACTACTACCCCATCATGGGCCTTTATTACAATGCTATGAACTTTTTTTAAATATTCTTTGTTTGGTCACACTGATGAAAGTGTGTATAATGATGCAAAGGGAATCAACAATTCTGCCACGTTACTTTATTTCTGTGTCTTACAAGTTACCAGCTGAGCCAGATCTGTTAGATTTATATTTATTCATGCAAATATGTATACATATACAGTACAGGCCAAAAGTTTGGACACACCTTCTCATTCAATGTGTTTTCTTTTGTCACAACCATGATGGCATGACGAGGCAGGTAAA
Source organism: Denticeps clupeoides (assembly GCF_900700375.1). NCBI lineage: Eukaryota > Metazoa > Chordata > Actinopteri > Clupeiformes > Denticipitidae > Denticeps > Denticeps clupeoides. The sequence goes on from NC_041714.1 coordinate 21,059,915, forward strand.
CGGAGACGATGACGAAACTGGACAAGGAAGAAGGACGCAATCGCACGATGTCACGAAACCGGGGTTAATGGGTGAAGAACAGGACAGGGGAGACATCCGAGACATTGGTGAACATGGAACATATCAAAGACCCCATGGCGAACAGAAACGAACAGGGCAGCTTTATACATTAGGCACAGTTGAAAACGATTAGGGAACATTACACATGACAAACGTAAAACTCCGGTCCGGATCATGACATCTTTATTTCCGTGACCATTTACGTTGGTAGATTCTCACTGAAGGCACCAAAACTATGAATGAAACATGTGGAGTTACGTACTTAACAAAAAATGGTGAAATAATGAAAACATGTTTTATATTCTAGTTCTTTGCTCTGATTACTGCTTTGAACACTCTTGGCATTCTCTCGATGAGCTTCAAGAGGTGGTCACCTGAAATGCTTCTCCAACAGTCTTGAAGGAGTTCCCAGAGGTGTTTAGCACTTGTTGGTCCAGCTCACCCCAAACCATCTGGACTGGGTTCAGGTCCGGTGACTGTGGAGGTCAGGTCTCCACTTTTTGTTAAGTACAGAACTCCACATGTGTTCATTCATAGTTTTGATGCCTTCAGTGAGAATCTACCAACGTAAATGGTCACGAAAATAAAGAAAACACGTTGAATGAGAAGGTGTGTCCAAGCTTTTGGCCTGTACTGTACCTGGCCTGCAACGCCTTACTAAACATATAACAAATTCATATTCTTCAGCCTTGCTTCCAACGGCGATGTAATCTCCTGAGCATTTGATGGTGGACGCTTCCTGGAGACCCTCAATGATAAACCTGCATCAGCATCTCTCGATTTATCACCAGCCATCTCTCCTTATGTTCATATTACTGTGTAAGCAAGATATGAAGACGAACGCTACTGTATTTTTCATAACGGTTCAAAGACGTTACTCATAACCATTGTCATCTACACATTTATACGTAGACGTGGGTTCCATCCACGAAAATACCCGTGTGTTCAGCCAAAGGTCGAAGGAAATATCTAAATAAAAGACGACATTCTAACATTAAAATGGACATTTTCTGAAAATTGCTTAAACGGGTTTCAACCACCGCCAAACCGCACAAATACCGAAATGATTTCGGCGCTGAGCGGTTCGTGGTGATGACCACGTCTCACCAGCAGAGGGCGGAAAACTCACAAAAGAGGCCCGGGGGGGACAGGACGCCTCACGGAGACCTGACGACAGTACGGGAATAAAAACGACACCATGAAGCCACTCCACGCCAAACAGCCAATAAGCGCCATGTCGACGTATAGCTCTCCTCATAATTTAACCAAAATGAATCCCAGTCCCAGTAGCTTAATCAACCGAGTCTCCTCGATAAATAAATATTCAGCGTTATCTTTAATTCCAGGAATTTATGAAAAAAACAAAGCACACATTAACAATCCATAATTAAAACGGTATATTCTGATCTAAACGAATTGCGTGTTAGCCACCAAAAGCCACCATGTCCCTTTGCTCTGGTTCGGCAGAAGGGGTTTCTCGGGTCATGTGGTCACGTGAGGACGTCACTAGGCTGAAGATTTGTCTTCCACGTTATAAAATAGATATAGTAAAAAACGGAAGTAGGAATTATAAACTGGGGCGTCAATTTGCGTGTTTTCCCTTGGGGACACTTTGGCGACAGACCACGTGGTCGAGAGAGAGACGCGGGAGTCCCCAGCGGTCGCGACAGCTGCAGTGGTAAAAAGGTCTGCTGCTTTTCCATGTAAAAAAAAAGCATTTACACTCTGTCCCCGGTGTCCCTGTCCCGCCAGTTCATCGGTAAAAATCCCTCGATCGGCCGCTTTATTCGCTTTATTTATAGTCAATTAAAGTTGTTCATTCTTTATTTGAAAAAAAAAGCTCAGCACTGCAGAAACGCACCTCGGCGAGATAACGGGGTGGGGTTCCGGGGTCCGGGGGTCCGGGGTCGCAGCTGCTCCGCGCGTCTGCGCCGGGCTGCCAGGTTGGGCGTTTTTAAAAAAAACCAGAGTGACGGGGACTCATAAAAGGGGGCAGGAAAGAAAAAGACAAAACTACAGGCTGGAACACGTACCGAAAATAGGGACAGTTTATGTGACATTATCTTTCAGGGTGGTACTGTGAAGGTCCAGGTTCGAACCCCACTTGCTACAATCGTGTCCCTGAGCAGGGACTGTCCCTGTCACTACTGATTGTACATCGCGTTAGATAAGGGCGTCTGTTAAATGGCATAAATGTAAATCTACTTCGACATTAAAAATCTGTTTCCACAGAATTACTTAATATAAACAAGAACCCTTTCTGCTCAAAATTGTCCTCACGTCAGGTCCGTAATGCTGGAAAGATGCACAGCCAATTCATTGGTTGGTGTAAATACTTTCATTTACATTTACATTTACATTTACAGCATTTACCAGACGCCCTTATCCAGAGCGACTTACAATCAGTAGTTACAGGGACAGTCCCCCTGGAGCAACTGAAGGTTAAGTGTCTTGCTCAGGGACACAATGGTAGTAATGTAAATGTAAATGTAAATGCTATAAAATGCTATAAATGTCGTAAGTGGGATTTGAACCTGGGTCTTCTGGTTCATAACCCTCTCGCCTACTGCCACCCTTTCAAACATGATTGAAACTTTTTATTTACATTAAATTTTTTATTAAATTATTCAGTATAGGTTAGTAAATGTTAAAATCAGTAGTAACAGATGCGAACAAAATATAATTTTACTCATGTAATTTTAAGCCATTGAAATAAGACATTGAAAAAAATATAATATTATTTCATATGCATATTTCCCACAAATGCAGAGGACGCTAATACACAACTGCCCCACCAGCAAAGCTGAGTTTTAGAACAGTTCATTGTAGACCGAACGTGGAATTTCTGCCTCCACCTGGCAACCCCGCCGCGGCGGCGCTCGACTGCCGTGCGCGTCTGGACGGAGTTCGAACCCGGGGAGGGAGAGAGGCGGGAAGAAAGAGCGTCCGTGTGCGGCGATGCCCTCCTCTCGCCACATTTCTACCCGCAAGGTGGAAACTCCTCCAGAACCCCGAATCGCGGCGCCCTTTACGCAGACGCTCCGAGCCGCGGGCGGAGCTCTCCAAACGTCGCGCCTCTCGGACGCAGGTGAAGGCGACTCGTCGCGTCGCCCCGGACCGAACCCCCGACCCTCCGGCCCATGCGTGCGGTCCCCGGAGCGCGGTGATGCCATGCCGCGCAGCCACGGGGAGAGAAGACGGCGGCCCCGGCCTTTGGATGAAGACCTCGCCGGGCCGGCGGGCGCACGATGTGGAGGCCGGTGCCATGACGGGGGACGGGCCGCTGTCCCCGGCCGCAACAGGTGTGGACTGCCCGCGCAGGAAGCAGGGCGCCCGGCTCAGCCTGCTCGGCAAGCCGCTGACCTACAGCGCGCAGAGCGGCCGCCGGAACGCGCGGTACCGGAGGCTCCAGAACTACCTGTACAACGTGCTGGAGAGGCCGCGGGGCTGGGCGTTCGACCACGCGTTCGTGTGAGTGGAGAGCAGGTTCCCTGCCGTCTTTTTTCCACGCGAGGGTCCGGCCGGGGACCTTCGCACCTGTTGCGCTCTCGGTTTCCCCGGAACCTTTCCCAGATTCATGTCCCATCCTTTTAGAAAATGTCCCTGGTTCCCCTGGTCACCTTCCTCATGTATGTGTCAGATGGACCAGTCTGTCCAGAGTCCGTGTTGTCACCTGTTGCGCTCTCGGGTTCCCCAGAACCTTCCCCAGATTCATGTCCCATCCTTTTAGAAAATGTCCCTGATTCCCCTGGTCACCTTCCTCATGTATGTGTCAGATGGACCAGTCTGTCCAGAGTCCGTGTTGTCACCTGTTGCGCTCTCGGGTTCCCCAGAACCTTCCCCAGATTCATGTCCCATTTCCTTTTAGAAAATGTCCCTGGTTCCCTGGTCACCTTCCTCATGTATGTGTCAGATGGACCAGTCTGTCCAGAGTCCGTGTTGTCACCTGTTGCGCTCTCGGGTTCCCCGGAACATGCCCGACGGCCAGATTCATGTTCCATCCTTTTAGAACGGCAGAGCGACGCAAAAAAAAACGTCCCTGGTCACCTTCCTCATGTATGTGTCAGATGGACCAGTCTGTCCAGAGTCCGTGTTGTCACCTGTTGCGCTCTCAGGTTCCCCAGAACCTTCCCCAGATTCATGTCCCATCCTTTTAGAAAATGTCCCTGGTTCCCCTGGTCACCTTCCTCATGTATGTGTCAGATGGACCAGTCTGTCCAGACTCCGTGTGGTCACTGTGCTTCAGTGTACAGATTCTTTTTTTTTTAACCTTCTTCATTTTACAAGCGCTTGTCCTGTATTTCAGTTTGCATTTGTCGCCTGATGAACGGAGGGGCGGGTCAGACGTTAAGTGGGTCCCTTCGTTTTATTATATTGTACGGTAACCCTGCACCGACACCACGTGCATGCCCACTCCACCCTGGAAGGGTGTCCCTCTCTGTATCGCTCCTTCCCAATGTTTCTTCCTTTCTTTTTTGTGGGGGGGATGTCATCTGTAGGGCCTGTCGAAGCCCATTGAGACGTACTGGATGTGATTTGGGGCTTTATAAGAAATAAATGTTGTTGTTGGTTTAAAAGTCTGCGCGGAGACCCGGCGCCTCACATCCGCTGAACAAGTGTTGCTGAGATGGGGTGTGTGTGTGAGTGTGTGAGTGTGTGTGAGGGAAGGCCCTGAGGCACGAGCTCGACGGTCCTTTTCCTGCTCCGAGGGGACAGCTGAGGCCGTCGCATCTGCTCTGGATGCAGGAACCGTCATTTGTGTGTGTGACGGCGGGGAACGCCCGGCGCGGCTGGGGGCACGTCGGAGCGCCCCGGGCACCTTCACACAGGGTGGTAGCAGCCTAGTGGGTAACACACTCGCCCATGAACCAGAAGACCCAGGTTCGAACCCCACTTACTACCATCGTGTCCCTGAGCAGGACACTGAACTCTGAGTGTCTCCAGGGGGGGACTGGGCATCTGGTAAATGCTGTAAATGTAAAATGTAAGAGAGAAATGAGCTCAGGAATGACATATTTTATCCATATGTGCTTTTTATACATGATGCTACGGGGAAATTGTGGAAACGTCTTGATGCCACGAAGCTTTGGAAAGGAGCAGAAATCCCCGATACGTCCCAGATGCAGTGATGCTGATTCGCCATTTTAATTCGGATTGAACTCCGAATCAGCCTTTTCTGGCCAGCGAGCGTTACTGCAGCTTTTCTCGATGATCCTAAACTGTGTCTAATGGTGTCCCTCCAGGCCGAATGGTTAGTGATGTGGCTCCATTCCCTCCTGGACCTCGCACGAAGGTGTTTGCATGCTCTCCTCGTCCCTCTAGGTCCTCCGGTTTCCTCCTGGAGTCGGAGATTCGACGCGAGCATTGTGGAAAGTGAGCGGAGTGCAAGCCAACGTTATTTCTGCCATCGGCGGTCCCTCGAAGCTGACCCCCCCGGGGGGAGGACAAGTCCGTGCCGTTGGTAATGAAATGAGATTTACAATGAAAACAAGGTTGTTGGGGGCACTGGTGGTGACAGGAAGTGGCGTCCTTGTGGCCGTGCGCGTTCAGGAGCTATTTACAGGCTGAGAACATTCGCCGCTTTTATTTGCTTGGGACGTTTATTCTTTGCGGCCTGCGGAACTCGGACAACAGTCGTCCGACCACGAAGACGGACCACGTGGATTGAAGTGATTGTCACTTGTGAAATGTGTCCTCTGCATTTAACCCATCAGTGTGTTGCTCAGCGGCACCTCGGCGGATCGGGATTCGAACCGGCAACCTTCTGATTACGGGGCCGCTTCCTTAACTGCTAGGCTACACACACACACACACACACGGACATATATATATATATATATACACACACACACACACACACACACATATATATGTATATGTATGTGTGTGTGTGTGTGGTGTATATATGTGTGTGTGTATATATATATATATACACACACACACACACACACACACACACACACATACATACATATATATGTGTGTGTGTGGCGGATATGTGTGTGTCTTGTACAAGACTGTGTCAAAACACACAAAACTGCAAGAGAAATCTCAAGAATATGGACCGATATTGATTTTGCATATGAACTGGGCTCTGGGCCGGGACCTGGGTGTCCATGTGGTTTTGTGCTCGCATGGCGCCGCTCACGCTCACTAGTTGGGAGAAATGGAGCGAAACTCAACAACTGCTTTTAACCCTTGATGAGCAGTGAGCAGCCATGACAGGCGGTGCTTTGCTCAGCGGCACCTTGGCGGGTCGGGATTAGAACCGGCAACATTTACATTTAAGGCATTTGGCAGACGCGCTTATCCAGAGCAACTTATGGGCAGGGGTGGCCATAGCGGTTAAGGAAGCCGGTTCGAGTCCCGATCTGCCAATGTGC
>NC_041714.1:21066370-21151370 GCF_900700375.1 Denticeps clupeoides
TGCATTGTACTGTGTACATGATGTGCCATCACCGATTCACCCTTCCCTGTTTGAAATCTTGTCACGCGTCATGATGGGTCACAAAAATGATTATTTTCCGCATGAGATTTTTTTTTTTTGTTTCGTTACAGTTTCAGTTGGGTGGCTTACCTCACAACAGGAAATGAGCAAGAATAGTACAAAAAGCTGTACTAGTCAGGTCTGGTCAGGTCTGTCTCCGGCGGAATTCTGTCGGGCCCGACACCCCCCGCCACTGTGACCACCAAACAAATTTCCACGTGCAAATCAACATGGGAAAAAAAAAAAAAAAAATCCCAGGCACGGTGCGATACGTTGCCCGCGATCAGCGGAACTCTCCAAGCCCCCCCCCGGCCAAAATAAACGAGACCTGAAGCCGACGGCAGAGCAAGAGCAAGAAGGGTTGGTCCAACCCTTGGGTGCCAAAACAACTGCCATGCAGGACCGCGACAGCCACCATCAAAAAGACAGCAGCCGCCAGACACCGTCCCCCTCGCAGCGGTCCGGTAACAGCTACTGCAGAGACTGCGGTGGGCTGCTGTGTAAATGTCAGCGCCCGCAAAACCACAGGCTCCCTTCATACAGAAAACGAAGGACAGGAAATGAAATCAATGGGATATACACACACACACACACACACTTATATATACATATATTTAAATACATATACATACACACCCACACACACTTACAGCATTTATCAGATGCCCTTATCTTACAATCAGTAGTTACAGGGACAGTCCCCCCTTGGAGAAACTCAGGGTTAAGTGTCTTGCTCAGGGACACAATGGTAGTAAGTGGGATTTGAACCTGGGTCTTTGGTGTCTTACCCACTAGGCTACTACCACCCAATATATACACACACTCACACACAAAAATAGTTTGGTAGGGTTTGGGTTTGAAAGTGATAAAGTGATTGTGAGTGATTACCTCCACCCAGGAAACCTTTCTATCCTGAAAATGATATGATTCCATTTTGCTTTATATGACCACAATGGTGATTCCAAAAAAAAAAAAAAAAAAAAAACCAATTTCATTTCAGACACAATCTGCAGCCCTGAGTTAAACGGTAAAATGTGCTACTAACCTGTCGCATATCATCCTGGACAGGCATGCTCAGAATTCCACACTCCCTAACCACACAATGAAGTTGGGAAGTGATCCGAACCAGGAAAACGTCAACTGAGCGTCAGCCCGCCAGGCGGGTGGAGAGCAAGGCTGCGCCGACCCAGTACCAGACGCCCGACGTGGTCCAGACATGACTGTCCTGCTTCCATAAAAACCTCCAGCAGCTGTGTCCCCCTCCCCTCTCACTATTCCCAACAGACCGCTGTCACCAAAACAGCAGGGAGACAGACGGAGATCTGAGCCGCGACAGGCTTCACAGACGGCACCCACTCTCCCTCCCTCACACACAAGAACACATTTACTCAGACGCTGAATTGGACAGAGTCGTGATATACGCACGCAAGCATGAAGAAGCCGCATCACGGCTTCACCCATCAAAACAAGACCGTGCTTTCAGTGGAAACACCGCCACTTGTTCTTCTCCTTTGATCATTTATTAATGGCCTGAGGAGAAATGAACACGGAATAAAACCCCTCGCCGTTCGGTGGGAGGAGTCGACTCCTGCTGTCTGGACTGCGTGGATGAGAGAGGGGAATGGTAGACCCAGGTTCAAACCCCACTTACTACCATCGTGTCCCTGAGCAGGACACTTAACCCTGTTAAGTGTTAAGTGTGACCGGGGGGGCTGTCCCTGTAACTACTGACTATGTCGCTCTGGATGAGGGCGTCTGATGAATGCTGTAAATGTGAACACACACCTTCCTCGGTTTAAAACACACAATGTGGACGTGAAGACAACCAGATTATTCTTATTAATTAATGAGTAAATTAGGTGAGGTTTAGGGTTTTAAGATCCTTAAATAAAAGAGGCTTTTCCATTTGATGACTGCGGCGAGAGAAAATAGGGGCGTGGCTTAGCTGCTGATTGAGGGCGGAGTGGGTGATTTGAGCTTGTATATATATATATATATATATATATATATATATATATCTCTGTGGAGATGTGCTCTTGAAAACACACACATACACACACACACACACTTTCAATAATCCTTGTCTGCCGGAATCGCACCACCTTGTTCACTTCAAAAGAGCGCACACACGCACAGCCCGACATTTAAGAACATTCTCCCTCACTTCTCAAAATCACCGGTGGGCTAAAGGACGCGCCACGCTGCTTCGCACTTATCGGCTGAGGCGCGGATGAGAGTTGACAAGAGGGGCGAGAAGCAGATGCCAGCCGGCCTGGCAGCCGGGAGAAGGGGGGGGTGAACAGAAAGGAGAGAGAAGTCCCAGCAGCAGAGGAGCTCAGGGGTCCAACCAAACCTGCTCAACGTCCCTGACCTTGGACACACGGCGAGTGAGTGTGAGTGTGAGATTACTACATTTCATTCCAGGCCATTCAGAGCAATTCCACACAAACCCTACAGAGCCGCCCTCAGCCTGATACGAGAGCAGAGACAAGAGCCCCCAACCAAGATCACAATCCAAAAAAACACAACACATTCTGCCCTGGACGAGCAACAAGAATGTTGCACACGGCGGGATAGTCAGTCATCGTCCAAAAACGAAAGTGGGAGGATGTGTGGGATCAGTCAAATCACCGGAAATGATACGGATCCACGAAAACGGTCGGGTGGGCAGTTGGTTCCTGCTCTCCACCACACTGGCAACAAGCAGGCAGGAACGTTTTTCGTTTTTATCAGTTTACTGCTGTAAACGCTGAAGACAAACATGAAACGACAGCTTCTCAAAATAAACCCCATTCGCCGTGTGGCCAAGTCAGCCGCTGACCAACGCAAGATGACGGGAAACACAGACAGACGAACATATATTACGTCACATCATGTGATTCCAGTGGAAATAAACCAATAAAAAGTTCCAAATACGGCAAGTGTATTTATTTATTTACATATTTGACACGCAAATCTGTGAAGCGATCCATATTTTTTGGGGCAGTGGTGGCCTAGCGGTTAAGGAAGCGGCCCCGTAATCAGAAGGTTGCCGGTTCGAATCCCGATCCGCCAAGGTGCCACTGAGCAAAGCACCGTCCCCACACACTGCTCCCCGGGTGCCTGTCATGGCTGCCCACTGCTCACTCAGGGTGATGGGTTAAATGCAGAGGACAAATTTCACTGTGTGCACCGTGTGCTGTGTATCACACGTGACAATCACTTCACTTTAATATTTGTTTATTACAATGAGCCAAAAAGTTTCAAATCACATGAATTATATTGAGTAGTTTCCGGTTTCAGCTTCCAGCAGCAGTTCACCAGCATAAAATAAAAGATATATATATAAAGCAAAACAAGGAATAAAAATTAAAAAGAAATTAAAAAATCTGACATCAGTAAATCCCTGGTGTACTGATTACACCTCGGTTAATGTCCATTTGAGCCTTGGTTGAGACGGGTCCTATAGTCCTTATAATAATTCAGGACCAATCTTAAGGGGGACCGGCCATCTTCTGGAGGTTAAACCCACTGCTGACTGAGCACTTATCTCCACTTCCTGTAATTGAAGACTGCAGCACCACACACACCATATAAACTCCGCCCAGCTTTCACGCTGCTACCACCCCAATAAAACGAGAAAAGGAAGGGAAGAATGGCCGGTGGGTGAAAATGCAGCAGGAAGACGGGGGGTCGCGTGGCAGAATCAGTCCAAGGCATTACTGTAAAAGCTCCTTCCCCTCAGCCGTATCTTGCTCCCTGACTGAAGTGCTTAATAACAGGATAAAGCGTGGGTGCGAGGACAGAAATGAACATTTGGAGTGAACTACAGGGAACCGCAGCCAGGCTTGTCCGCATGCAGAACGAGCGGCAAATGTTGGCAAATGTCTCTCTTCCCCACGCAGCACTCTCTCAGGGGGGAACCGACAGCAGCTCCTGCCGGGATTCCTCCGGTACCCGGACAGAAGGAAGTCAGGTGAGCGTGCATAGTTGCACGGCAGCACACCAATAATCCTGAAACCTCATCTCTCAATTTACAAATTAATCGTAAAAACTCCGTCGTCAATGCATTAAACGTGGCACATATTGCATTAGCGACTCAACATCACAAAATGTGATCTCCTTGATCTCATTCGATTTGCTCAAAGTGAAAGTTCCTTCATGCTGCACGACCATTAATATCAAAACGGAGCTCACTCACCCCCTTACATTCATTCAGCAGCATGAGAAGGCATAGCACTGACGTCGGGACAGTGGGGTAACAAAGGACAAGTCAATATCGTGAAATGTAGACTATTAATCAATGAATAGTTGAATCAAATAGTTTATATTTGATTAAAATATGACCATATCTGTTTCTTTGCATTGAAATCCAGATAACGTGATAAAATAGGATTTAAAAAGTGTAAATATAATAATAATAAAAAAAAGGAAAATAAATAGTAGATAATACAGAGCTGCTATGGATATGCAGGGCATTCTCTGAGGCTCATTCGGTCACCAGTTTATTTCAGCCTAGAGATGCATGGAAACGAACAGTAACACTAAAATAAACATGTGAATGAGGGCTTCAATGCTGCATATGAGGCCAACTGAGAAATAAATACAAATTAGGAAATATTCTGAATGTCTATTGAGCTCAAAAATAGCAAAGATGCAAAGACCAGCACATAACAAGAGTCCTGGCAGGTAGTCACCAAAGTCTCCTTTCCAAAATGGACTGGAGTGCTGCTGGGAATTCAGTTCCTCCAGTCCTGTCCTGTGTCCTGTCCTGTCACTGACAAGCCCTTCCTTGCTCCTATGTATTTACGGTCGGAAGCTGCAGAGGGTGCGATGTGAGAAAGCAGAATTTAACCAGTGAATTTAAATAGGCTGTTTAACTGTAGCTCAAATGTGACGTTCAGCCGACCACAAGTTATCGCATTACAATGCACGCATTGAAGTACGCTGAGAGCTGCACCATATTAATCAATCAAATACTTGAAATGTAAACAGATGAATGCAGATACAGCAATTGTCATGCTTCTGCATCAAAGGTTATTTGTACATTAAACATTGTATATTGTTCATATTTCTGCCCAAAGCAAAATAAATAAAAAACACAAGACTCTCTAACAGCATCCGCAACCCACTGAGACAATATCAAACAATGCATCTCTTTGGGCTGAATGTGCCAGTTCTGGGAGTTGGACATCTGGGGTGGCAAGGGAGGGCATGAATATTATTTCAGAAATTCAGCCCTGTTGGCTTTCAGATAACTTAACCCTAAAATGAACCCAATCACATCAACATGAAATGAGAGCAATAAACAAACAAATAAAAAGCTCAGAGGCTAAACAAACCACAGTGAAGAAGCATCCCCATGGCATGAACAAGCGGGCTTGGCATTAACACCTTGAATGTGTGCATAAAACAGAAATAATTGACAATTTGTTTGAATGTTACAAAGTGCCATTTAAAGGTAGATTGAGCGGGATGAGACCCCAATAGATCAAGACTCATTCATTCATACACACACACACATATATACACATACACACACACACATACATACATACATACATAAAAAATCTCAGATGCCTACATGTTTGTTTTGGCCCAAATGTGACTGCGGAACGCTTTAACTGCCGCTGTGTCTGTATTTATTACATGTAGCATGTATAGTTTTTTTTTTTTTGTGGGGGGTGGGTTTTGGTAGACATACATAACATACAGATATATATATATATATATATACAACACACACACACACACACCACACACACACACACACCACACACACCACACACACACACACACACCACAACACACACACACCACACACACACACACACACCACCACACACACACACACACACATATATACATATATATAAAATATATGTTAATATATATATATATAAAACTATACATGCTACTTCGCCAGGTCCTGTTGTGTCTTAGAGAGGACAGCTGTAGCTTTAAAATGATGTCACACGTGGGAGTGTGACATTGACAGGGAGATTCCGAATTAGATCTATGCTGATTAGAAGATGAGAATCCATTAAGTCCAGAACAAAATGACAGCCCATATGAGGAATCAGATGTAATAAATACAGACACAGCGGCAGTTAAAGCGTTCCGCAGTCACATTTGGGCCAAAACAAACATGTAGGCATCTGAAATTTTTTATTATGAGCATAAAGAAATGTGTGGATAGAACAGATAGATAGATACTTTATTAATCTTCAATTACAGTGTTGAAGTAGCAAAAAAATATGTTACGGAACAGTGCAGAATTGCTAAATTCGTCTTCTCTGTCTTAGATCCATGCCTGTGTTGGGAGAACACAGAATTGTAGATGATGGTACCTCAATCAAGTGAAAGTGATTGTCATTGCGTAACACAGCACACAACGAAATGTGTCTTCTGCATTTAACCATCACCCTTAGTAAGCAGTAAGCTGCCATGACAGGCGCCCGGGGAGCAGTGTGTGGGGACTGTGCTTTGCTCAGTGGCACCTGGTCAGATCGGGATTTGAACCAACCGCTAGGCCACCACTGCCCCATATGAGGACCAGTAGGCGTTGGAGCACACAACAGAACGTACAGAAGTACATGGATGGAAAAAAAAATGAAATCCTGTTGTGCACTGAAGTGTATATGTTGAAAATGTAAATTAAATTAAACTTTGCAATTATACAGTACGCAGTGAAAAATAAACGCACATTGTGCAATGACATAACTGTGGAGGGATATCAGGATAAGTTCTTCTTCTTTTTTTTTTTTTTTTTTTAAATGAAAGTTTGCAATTCAACTCAACATTCTGCAGCATCCTCACCCCTCCAACCATTTCAGCTAAACCATTAAAGCCAACATCAGTGGACACGCACACAGTCCAGAAAAACATTAATCACTCCTCACAATGACTGTGGGTCCTCCATCCAGTCACCTCCATCACACATGCTTGGCTCTTAATCTGCGGCCGGGTCACTGGGCAAATCATGGACACACAAACATGCACACAAGTGGCGACAACGGGGAAAAACTCAGCAAGGCACACACACAGCCAGCCACTGAGATGGGCGTACAGGTCTCTGCCGCTCGTTCGGCTTTGACTCGGACAGAAATACGGGCCGAGATTAACTCGCGATGACAGACCAATGAAGGTGGCAGAGGAGAAAAATATGCATCTAATGCCGCCGCCGTCCTCGCTTCTGCCAGGAGCACTTTGAGGGACGCGCACGGAGGGGTTTCTCATTCAGCCATGCTGGATGACCAAATTAAGTATTGATGAATGGCCTGCAATCTCCACCGCTGCGGCGCTAACGCGCCACCAGGGCGGGGAGGGAGTGAGAGTCTCGGGGCCTCCGGGGACTTCGCCAGAAACATGCGTGCGTGCAGAACGTACATCTTAGACGTAGAATTGTTCAGAGGTCACTGGGCAATAAACATTCACTTGCCCAGCATTACGTAAGAAAAGTGCTGATAATCAATATGCATGTTGGCTGTTGTGCAAGCGGGGAAAAAAGAAAAAAAAAAAAAAAAAAAAATGAATGAGTGAATGTTTCATTTATTTATTTTTTTTAACAGCCAAATGTTTAAGGTGATACGATACAATGAACATAAAAGTATATATATAAAATATACATAAATGCACTAAAGGAGCAACCTGAAACACAATGTTTGTTTATGTAATTAGTATATTACTGCAAATTTTATACCACGAAACTCATGTAGTATTTATGCAGACAGAGATTATATATCTATTATATGTCTGAAGCGGTAACGAATTCACCGGAGCAAGTCCGGCTACTTTCCCGCCCTCTTATCCAGGGTCATTCGTCTCTCTCTCCCAGCTCGGCGGCGGCGGCGGCGCTGCGAGCTCCAGATAAACGACACGAGCGGGACGCGCTGCGCCTACGACACCCCACCACACAGTCCCGGCCCACGCGCTACTCCGCCTGAACATGGGAACAGATATCAGCAACGGAGCCGGGGCCCTGACGCACGCGTCTCCGTGCCGGGGGTCCCGCGGGCCGGGGCTCCGAGCTCTGTTGTAAGGGGAGACTGCTTGGGACGTCCAGAGGGGAGGAAGGTTCTTACCTTTTCGATGGCCATAGGCTTGTTCCCTTTGTCCGTCTCCTTTTCCCGCTTCTTCTCCTCTCGCTTTTTCTACAGAAAATAAAGACCACAAAATAAAGACAAGATTACGAAACACGTTTTTTTTTGTTTTGTTTTTTTTTTAATGGCAACCTTATTTACACAATCACAGAGACAAACAATTCATGATGAAGAGCCAGTCCTGCAGTGACAGCATGGATTAACATGCACCTGCACAACACACTCTCGCTGTCTCTTCCATCGCTGCTCCTAACGAATTGTACAGCCTGGGCCATTACCACAGTTTTCTTATTAATGGGTGTTGGCTGTCCTCGTAGGAAAGTGCCTGATCACAGCTATTTACTATATATTTATAGGGTGGAAGTAGCCTATTGGGTAACACACTCGCCTATGAACCAGAAGACCCAGGTTCAAATCCCACTTACTACCATTGTCCCCCTGAGCAAGACACTTAACCCTAAGTTGCTCCAGGGTGGGACTGTCCCTGTAACTACTGATTGTAAGTCGCTCTGGATAAGGCAGTCTGATAAATGCTGTAAATGTAGATGCAAATATATTTATATATATGTTCAAGATCAATCTCAGCCACTGACTTCCATCGAAACGCTTCGGCACACCGAGCACTGCGCTGTGTTTTACAGCAGTAATTATGGACACCTCCAACATTACTGCTACGAAAAACTAGAATAGGAAGCCGAATTGTAGAATTCATTTATTAAGCTCTGTTCTGATGGTCCAGAATAGGAGGAACCCAGATAGGAGAGACGTCGCCAACTGTAGACCTATTAACTGCACTTGAATACCTGGACACTATAAACAGAATGAGGGACATATGACTAATCTGCTTTTCTGACGTCACAAAGGGACAGATCGATTCAAGGCCTATGATCTGCTTCGATTTCCCTCTTCACAGGGGCATTTGAGGTCACAATGAAATTTTCACCTGCTGCCAACAATGGTCACAACAGCAACAGCCTGTTATCAGCATGTCAAAGAAGCTATAATTTACACTTCTGAACCGTGTTTCTTTAAAGCAGTTATTAATTTGCATGAAAAGTTTGGCTAATAACTCGATTCACTGAATCTGTTTTCCAGATGAAACTGCATCCGCATTGGTGTACAACAGGTTAGAACAGCAAGGTTTTTGCTAAATCAGTTTTGGACGGTAAGAGTCGGTTTAGTGACATTCTTTAAATGGCACCATTACGCATGAAGTGCCAAGTGAGGTACAATTATAGCCATACAAACCTCTTGGGGTGCAGGCCATTGCTAGCTGGTTGGTAAGCTAACTTCTTAATATATTTCTGCAATACAGGCACACACAAAAAATACCTTTCATATTTAATTTCATGTTTGATTATTTTATTTAACTGTTGTAACTGCACTTTTAAATCTTCAATTATATGAATTTTTTTATGGAATTCCAAGTTGACTTTCTAGGTTCTCTCATTTACCTAGGAAACCTTAATTGCTTATACACACACACAACTTGTCTCCCCACAACTACAGTTTGTGGAGGAACGGCTCTAAGCTTTCAAAGTGTTCTTCATGCTTAACAAATTACCCACTCCCACACCCCCCACACACACTCTACTGGGAGCGCTAGCAGTCAGGAGCCTCCGCTGAGGCGGCGGTGTAATTATGAATAATGAATACCTCATAAAGGGTTCAAAAATTGTTACGGAGCTGCCAGCTCTTTTTTCTCCTCCTATTTCTTCCCTCCTTGCCCACGCATGTCGTAAATCAATTTCTCAAGAACCAAAAAAAAAAAAAAAACTGAGCAACCGTGTCCAGGCTGGTGTGGGCGTGAGGGATCGCCGGGCGCTGTGCTGTGGACAGGGCAGGTTATTGTGCGATGGCGGGAAAGAGAGCAGTGCTGCTGTTCGAGGGCGGCGTTGTATCGGCCACTTCAGAGTCTTTACGAGAGGATCGATCACACCATTTCCCTTCTGCGCGCTAATCGATTGGGTTCTACAAGATGAGCGGGTAACAGCACACACACACACACACACACACACACAGATAGACAGAACGAACACAATTCTATATTAACAACTCACACTACAGGGAAGACACTTAAGAAAAACCAAAGCGTAAGGTAACATACGTGGTATATTTTAATGGAAAGGTTACGTACGGGGTGTGTGTGTGTGTGTGTGTGTGTGTGTGTGTGTGTGGGGGGGGGGGGGATGGGGGGGGGGGGGGGGGGGTATTTCAGACCGAGTATTACTCACACACGCACACACACTGCACAAAATAAAAAAATAAAATAAAATTTGTCTAGCACTTAATTTTCTAGCATGTTCTATTCCTGACAAGTTGGGCCTTATCAGGGCTCTTAGTTTTGTAACTCACAATCTATTGAAACCGAATGAGAATTGCTGGTGTCTTGCTCTTGTAAGGGGAAAAAAAAAAAAAAAAAAAAAAAATACAGAATACACGATGCTGAAATTTTTTAATAATTACACCAAAAAAAAAGCAGCATATAGCTTTTGATCCCGTAAGACCAAAATCGTAGCTTTTGGGGACAATTTGGTAATTTGGTCTGCACCAAGGTGTACTACAGCTTTGGGGGGGGGGGGATTTTTTTTTTTTTTTTTTTTTTTATAAATGCCCAAAATGCCCAACATCTGCACCCTGCTGGGGGAGGACACACACATGCCATCTCCCCCCATCCCTCTCGTTTCAGTCATATTTCTGCCCTCTACCTTAAAAGACACGGAGGTCCGCCGAGCCGCACTTAGTGCCGACCTTCCGACTGCCGAGGGCCTTGCGCTCTCCTGCTCTTCTCCGCCTCTCTGCCGCACTCCTCCTCCCCGACTGCAAAAACGACTGCGCGCCCTTCAGACAGATGAGTGTTCGCATCCTCTGGGCCGTGTCCTTTCCCACAGAGGGAAAACTCTGTGTCTGAGCGAGTCTGACCTCTGAAGGGAGCATAATTATGCCTACCAGGCGTGCAGCAAGGGTGTGTGTCTGTGTGTGTGTTTATGGCATGTGATTGTATGCAAAGGCTTTACTGCCCTGGTTTGGGGCAGTTCAGAATGAGTGTATTGTGAGCACACATAAGAAATGAGTGCTAATATGCATTAATAGTTCAGAAAATTTGTGCAAACCAAATGGTAATAAATTTGTAAAACTAAATAAAATGTGCAACGTTCAACATAAAAGCGACTTTTCTGTGCCGGAACGTGGGCCTAATTTTCCAGCAAAATGTCTTCACTTTTACTGAAATGCCATGCATTCCTATTTTTATAGAAGAAGAACAAGGACACACACACACACACATACACACACACACCCCTTCAGATTCAGAAAGGTTCAGTGCATTCCGGAGGAGCAGGAGGGAGTTGAGCCGATTCAGCGCAGTGCAGAGTGGGACTGTGATAATTACCCAGTTATCAGGAGCCAGCGCTATTAAACGGCGCATTAAAACGGCGATACGGATCGTGTCGCAAATCTATTGATTTACGCTGATCGGGCACGGTCGCACCTTTATGGATTTCCGTGGAGATCTGAAGCCCTTCTGAGCCTGTCTGAGAATCGCTCCTTTATTTTTTTTAATTACTATTTGGAAGGTACAATTCGGCGATGCGGTGAAATACATTTGTTGAGCGGAACCGAGGAAAGAATGTGCCATTTTATGAACTGACAAAAACCACGAACTCTTAGCATTTCGGTGGCAAAAAAAGAGAGAGAGAGACAGACACAGGCCTAGTAAGACACTCAATGAGTGAATCGCACACGCAGACCCACTCTTCAGGTCTGCAAAAACACAACTAGTTATTTTAATGTGGGTGGTAGTAGCCTAGTGGGTGACACGCTCGCCTATGAACCAGAAGACCCGGGTTCAAACCCCACTTACTACCATCGTGTCCCTGAGCAGGACACTTAACCCTGAGTGTCTCCAGGGGGGGACTGTCCCTGTAACTACTGACTGTAAGTGGCTCTGGATACGGGCGTCTGGTAAATGCTGTAAATGTAAATCTTCAGGTCACCGCTGTCCGTTTCTGCCTACGGCGGATTTCCGTCGATGGTGAAAACCTTCACTGCAAAACACCCCCCCCCCCAACCTCGCGGAGAACCGAGGATATTGTTTCGCCGAGAACCTGGAGGGACCGATAAAAACGGTGACGGGCGTGGCTCGGCGAAATATCGCGGCGGAAACCTACGGGCAAAGGCGAACCGTACACCTCCAGCTTGGTTCTCTCAGCCGCCTGTGAGGAGGGCGAGGATGACGAGGGCAGGGCTGCATCAGAGGCCTTCTGCGGAGTGGGGAGAAAAAGAGGGGGAAGAAGAGAAGACCAGAATTAATTGGCGGCAGCGCTCCGCTGCTTTAATTATTCAGCCGTGGGGAGAACTGTGAGTAGCGATACGCGCACACACACACACACACACACACACACACACACACACTCCGTCCCACAGCACACTCCGTCCCGGTAGAAAGAAGGCCCGGCGGACGACTGTACTTCAAACGGGCAGACGAGTGGCTCGCCAAGATCAGGCATTTCTGACACGTTCGATTACTGTGACCGAGCACAAGAGAGGGAGTGTGTGTGTGTGTGCGCGTGAGTGCGTGTGTGAGTGTATGGGAGATGCGACGAGGTTTATTTAGTCGGTAGCCCACCACCGCCACGTTCACCACGTGATACGAGGAAGTAGGCGCCACCGTCCCATCCCCGGCCCAAAATGCATGAGGGAGTTTGGCTGAACATACATTCCGTTTCTGAGCGTTTTGCTTGCGTTGTTTCTCCCGCCTCTTCAGATCAGTGTTATCAAATCACCGGAAACGGGTTTGAAGATTAGTTTCCCCGGACGAGCCTACACACGCCGCATTATTAAGCAAGTCACAGATTTCATGCAATATGAAAATCTGTGATGAAAAACATGAAAAGGAATGAAAACCATTCAATATTACACAAAAACCTAAGCAACTGTTAAATTTGTAAGATTCAGAGAAATGGGTTCGATCCGATAACGGCAAATCGCATTGTATTTAAAGAGCAGCTCTCAAAAAGCCACCGATGAGCAGCAAGCAGGTACTTTAAGACACTGATTAATGCCGTGCAACACTGGATGGTCCAGATGGATGGTGCACGGTACGTGAGACGGTCAGCCACTGACCGTACCTAAAGGAGTCAAAATTACCTCTGCAAAATACGTAGTTTCTAACTGACCACGTATACCTTGTTTCAATCATGTTTACATTTACGGTCTTTACCAGACGTCCTTATCCAGAGCGACTTACAATCAGTAGTAATAGGGACAGTCCCCCCCTGGAGACACACAGGGTTAAGTGTCCTGCTCAGGGACACGATGGTAGTACGTGGGATTTGAATCTGGGTCTTCTGGTTCATAGGCGAGTGTGTTAAAATAAAATGTTAGCTCTTTATTTAGTTCTTTACAACCTAGTTTTGATAAAATAGTGTTGGTAGTTCTGTTCAATGCAATCCTGATGACTACATAATGTAATAGAATGGTTGATTATTAAAAAGATCATATTCTCAGTAAATGGCATTGACTTTTCAAAAATTAGCAGAACCAGCCTATATGCATGATAATTTGGAACATACACTTTTTGGGGGGGGGGGGGGGGGGGGGGGGGGAGGTTAAGACAGGAGGACAAAAGAAGAGACTGAAAAGTCTGAAAGAAAAGACTGAAACATTGGCTGTTGTGTAGGAGGAGGACCAGGACTAAGGAGGCGGTGGGCCGGCACCCCATCAGCGAACAGCTCCACAGAGAGACCAGAACCAGAGGTTACGTGGCGGTCTCGCCATTACCTTCTGATAGATTACCCTCATAATCCCCACTTTTATTGGGTTAGCGCCCTGGACGGCCACGCTCCCACGCAGCCCAATATTCATTAGAGGGCTGTTAAGTAATTTCGGCACAAAGAGCCTGCAGACTGGCCGAGTGCGCTAATAACCGCGGCACAGTCTGGGGAAATAAAGAAGAGCTGTTCGAGAACATCAGATAAAATAAAGGATAAAACTGAATTGAAATGAAGTGATGGGCGGCATGAGAACGTGGATGAAACGTCATAGGAAGTTCTGTTGCATTAGAGATGGTTCAAAAATACCATAAATAAATGGTGTGTGTGTGTGTGTGTGTGTGTATATAATATATCAAATATTCAGACAGGCATGTACACGTTATTTTAAGTGCCCCTCAACCCTTACAATGAAAATAAAGAAAACTGCAAATACAAAAAAGAAATCTGCAGTGAAATGTGCTGTAGAGGACGTTCTGATCTCCTGTTTGAAAAAAACATAAAATTCTATGCGAGTCAGCCATTTGCACTTTCCCCCCCCCATGTATTCCCCACTTTGATGATCAGATAAAAAGATGTGAGAAAAAAAAACATTTGTAATAAACAGACACATGAATAAAAATGTCTGAAAAAAGGAAGTTGAAGATGGCAGCTAATATCCTGGGACATTTACTTGTCTGATGTTTGGTCCCAACACACAAAATTACCCACTCTGCAGTAAACCCAGCCACAATATATGACATGACATCACTGAGCGAAGATAAGGTCTTTAATAACAGTCACCAGCCCACCACATCCTCTCTCAATATCTCATGCACCTACGCTGGTTCATCTGTTAGTCAGGTTTTACCACCTGCTCATGGGATGTGTGCGCTATGAGCTGGTCATTATGACTGACATCATAGAGTGGTGGCCTAGCGGTGAAGGAAGCGGCCCCGTAATCAGAAGGTTGCCGGTTCGAATCCCGATCTGCCACGGTGCCACTGAGCAAAGCACCGTCCCCACACACTGCTCCCCGGGCGCCTGTCATGGCTGCCCACTGCTCACTCAGGGTGATGGGTTAAATGCAGAGGACAAATTTCACTGTGTGCACCGTGTGCTGTGTATCACACGTGACAATCACTTCACTTTAATATTTGTTTATAGAATTATAGAATTAACTCAGTCCATCTGATCAATCATCAGAAAGTTGAAATGACAGTTGACCAGACAAGTAGGGGCCTAATAATTTAGGACCTGATAATTAGCTTCAAATGTTATGAGATTTAAACAGCCCACGAATAAGGAAGTACAGGTATTTGTATATAAAAGAAAAATTTAAAGGGGAGGAGCCTACGTTTGATTGCTCAGTTAGAGCAGTTTGAGTTAGTTATTCCTCTAAATAAACCCTCTGGCTAAATAAATTGCAGTCATACTTGACCCCAAACCTGTGCCACTTCTTACACAAAGCCCCAAAACATGGGAGTTCTCGATTTGGGCAGTGTTTGCTTTCATAATGCATAATTTTCCCAGACATGGTAGATTTGAATTTGTTCATGATTAAGCAACGGGACCATTGCTTTATCATGGTGTGCAGCGTGGAGGAGGCGTGGCCAAGCAAGCAGGCAGGCAGCTTTAATTAAAAATGACCTGCAGTTGCAGTGGAAGTTTTTATCCTATCCAAACAGATTATGATCTATACCCTGTACGTGCATATGCAGTCCGACAGAGAAAGCCAGACCGCAAAAGGCGCGGCTTGACTGAATTACACACACACACACACACACACGACTGGAAAAGGAGAAGGATCTAATTCTTAATACAAGTGGAAAAGTGGGTGTGTGATTGGGGTTCCAGGCTGCTGTTCCCATAGCTCTTGCTCATGTTTTCATTTCATGCTTGGTGGCTGTTCCCTAATTACATCCCCCAATCCACCAGGAACAAGGCCACTACCGCACGGTGTGCTGGTCCCAAAAAATACATATACGAGAAACCCCACCAATGGGAAGTGGGGGAGTCACTGGTGTCTAAAACCCTGTTAGCTGCACGCCAGCGGCGACGATAATTCTAGGATAATTCTAGGCAGGTCTCGCTGCTCACGATGCAGTGATGCGCCTACAACTGAGCCATTCGACCCCGAGCAGAGCGGTGACTGTTCCTGAAAATGGAACAGATGAAGGACGCCACCAAACAATAAAACAGAAATTATATAAACGAGCATCATCCTCTGGCATACGGCGTGCAACTCGGCGGCCTTCTGCGCGCAAAGTTGCAAGATGTTGAACCAAGTGGAAAATGGAGGAAAAGCTGATCTGAAATCAGTCTTAGGGTCCAGAGATCTACAACATGCTTTTAAAAGAAGCCGCACAAACCTCGTTCGTTCTGAAACGAACCTACTGCAGTTCAGTCCATGCTCACCGGACATTTTTCTGGTATTTGAGTTTTTCTGCTCGTTGTAGCAAAACTAAACATTCACACGTCCTCGTATTTGAAAACCCCATATGAAGTAAAAGTAGAAAAAAATAATGGGGTGCATTGACAATTGTAATCGAATAGTGTAATTGAATAGGGATTGCAGTAGCCTAGTGGGTAACACACTCGCCTATGAACCAGAAGACCCAGGTTCAAATCCCACTTACTACCATCGTGTCCCTGAGCAAGACACTTAACCCTGAGTGTCTCCCCGTAACTACTGGGTACAGCTGGACGCCTCCAAGTGTTAAATATGTTTTCGCATTTTTAGACTCGGCCTGCACGGTGACACGATCGCTGTTTGCAGCTATATGAGACACATGCAAAAAATATATCCACTCGCACGCTAACCCAAACCACCGACGAGCAAATGCTGAGAATTCTGTCATGCATTAAACAATGCCGCTTCGATCTCAGAGGACGCATTTCTACAGATTTACACGGATTAGATGCAGAAGCCTGGTTATTCATGTGGAGTCAATGACTGAATATGCTCACACACACGCACGGTCTGCCCAGTGTTACGTATGGGGGTGTATGTATGGCGCGCGGAAGTACTCACAGCAGATCCGTTGATGCCGTTCTTGTCGTAGTATTTCTTCTTCTCGTACTTGTCTCTGATGAAAAACTCCACGGCTCTGGGGATCCGTTAAGGAAGAGCGGACAAAAAAAATCCAAACTACAATTAAATATTTTTAACAGGACCTATAACATGAAGTGGAAATTACACTATGGTCCAGAGCTTCATTTGCTTTAATGCTGCATGACGGTAACTGAAAATATATGTGGAACTCATGGGAATATATGGGAGGAAGCCACTTTGTGGGGACCTCAATAAATAGTTTTACTGGCACATATGGTTTTGACGTGAAGATGAACACTAAAATCGGACAACTAATATCTGTCAGTTTCTGGGGTTTAAGCCTATGCTGTCCATCTGAATTCATATGTACAATCTTTATACGGTTATTTAAATCCTTCTATTTATTCAGTCAGAAGTAAAGGCTCGTTGTGAGTCCTCTTGACAGTAACTTGCCGGGCTCATCTTTGAGTTCAGATTCAAGGTAAAAAGGCACTTTTCCAGAAGGAAGTAGTCAGCATCGAACCGTGAGCCTCAGAGAAGAGGTCAGATGGTCCTGGTGACCGCGGTCTGGAGGAACAAAACACCCCCGCCAATCACAAAGAGTGGACAAAACCCGACAACACATCAACCAGCCTGAGGCAGCAGTCTTCTGAGCTGCAGTTGCCATGGTGACATTTAATTTAATTGGCACCTTAAATTCGTTACAGTCTAACCCCAGCAGGTAGAGGGGAGCTGAGCAGAGATTTGAGAGGAGGCAGCCAGAACAGATCATTAAGCCAACAGCGCTCGCTCTTTTTAATCCATCCTCAAAACACACACACACACACACACCAGTGCAAAGTCCCTGGCTTACTAAAGCTGACCAAGGGCCCGACACAGAAATCGGTGATGAGCTGAAAAAACAGTCCATGGCTGCAGAAACAACAAAAAAAAATTAAATCCCCAAATCCTGCGGCGATCCTTCCTCTGCCCCCGCCACCGGAACAAACTTCCAGCTCGGCACGGGCTACACCTCAGGTGTCGTGCTGAGGGGCCAAGATCCTGCGGCTTTATTAGATTTGTGCCTTCATGAAACTTTGATCAAAACACAATTGTACATCTTGTGAAAAATGCATAGTGAGGGGGAGATCGAGGAGAGAGTAGGAGGCGCACATCTCCACCAGCCAGACTGGGCCAAAGAGGAGAGGGGCAAATGGACAGAAGGTCAGCTCAGAGTCATGGTAAAGAAGACAGGGAATGGGAAGGTGATTCAGGATCCTGTGGCGAATAGGTCAGAATACGATGTGCCTGAGGGTGACAAGCACACATGGGAGGAAGACAGTGGAAAAAAAAGACCCACACACACACACACACACACACACATACATACATACATACACATATACATACATACATACATATACATACATACATACATATACATACATACATACATATACATACATACATACATATACATACATATATATATATATATATTCCTTAAATATATGATCCATGAAATGTGAAACAGACTCCTAAAGCAAAGCACAGCGGCACAATGTTGGTACCAAGTTCATAATAGATTACAAAACTAGTTACTAAAATGCTCTGACTGGTCAAGCACACATCCTAACTTGTGCCGTTTTAACACGGTCAAGAAGTATTCAACTAAAATGTACGTAACAACGCACCAAACTAATCAATAACTGAATGAGCTACGTTGTTTCCAGGCAATTAAATTCAAATTTTATTAAAAGAAAAGAAAAAAAAAAAAAAACACCAAAATGCCATACAGATAAATACATAAACATAAATGTATGTTTTTAAACAAGTGCACACAGCACCATGTGACAAGAAACCAATTAGCCAAAAACACAAAACGAAAACAATACAAATCTTTTAAAAAAATAAAAAATAAATAAATTCTCCAAGATTCTCTAATTTTTAATACAGCATTTTCCATGTATCCTGTGAACAGTCCCTTAATAGAGCATCTTAATCATTTCTGCTGTTCTCCACAATTTTGATCTGATGCATTGATTTAATATATTATTTTTGTAAGGTGTCTGGCGAAACAGACAGAAAAACGTATGAAACGAGAGAAGCGGGTTACAGAGTGGAAAGATGGCCGGTGGGTTACACCTGGAAAGACGGCTGGCAAGAGAGAGAGGAAAGAAAGAACGAGTGACAGGTGCAGAGAGACAAGAATTAGGGGTGAAAACCGCCCGGCCCATTAGTCTGAGAAAAACATTAAGGACGTCAATGCGGTGTCAGTCCTCGTAGCGTAACCAGGGAACATGCTGCGCCGACGGACACGGAACATTCTTACCGGAAAACCTACACATCCGATAAAACCAATTCCATCAGAGCCAGCAGGTGCGCCCAACTCACCTCCGCGATCCGAATTTAATCCATTTTGACGGTTCGGAATATCGCACCAGAGCGGTCAGCATACAAACGACCTAATTTCCATAAGCACACACGCTGGAGCAGAGATAAGAGCGCCATGCCAAGGAAATTCAATTAGGCTGTGAGAAGGCTCCAAAGAGCAGAATATGGAATAGGCTCAGCCAACTCACACCACCAATTAGATGTACAAAGACAGAGGGGTTGAGTGTGAAGGAGTTCAGAGGGAACGGGGAGGATCAGAACACTGCTCGGGCAAAATCCCCACCTGTAAAGAAGCCGCCACTTTGTATTTTTTAACAGGTTCTGTGCACGAGAGCCGGGAACTCAAAGACCTGTCCCTAAAGCGGTAACCAGCATTGTAAGGGGCACTACAGTATTGTGTAGAACATGCATTATTTAATTCAGAGAGAGAGAGGGTCAGTCAGTGGGCCGGTTTCCTGATCTTGTATTAAGAAAACATCCCTTCGGTCGAGGACTTGTATAGGAAACTGAACCGTTAACGCAGTATGGCACTGTGCATTGCTTTGTGGGTTTCCTTAATGTGGAAAATACATTTTTGGCATAGAATAGATGACAACTACAGATGTTTTGGGGGAAAAAACTATATTAATGGTTGGTGCAACAGACTATTGCATGTGTTCGATCTGAAAATGGCCAGTTAAACCTTAAAATGATGTCATGGCTGATCCAGAGTCTCTGTATGCTTGGAATCATGGATATAATAATATATTAAACCAATGCATCAGATCAAAACCATGTGTGGTCCTGTGGTACAGTGCCTGGCGTCATACTTGAAATCCTAATTTGTATAACTTAAGGACCGTGTCTTGAAACCGAGAAGGCCGGCACACTCACGTTTGAACCTGAACCAAAAGGCCAAATTCGGGCCTGTTGTTTTCAGCTCCGCTGTCTGGTTCCGGGAAAGCTATGACTGGAAGAATGGTGGTCTAGCACGTTCGGCATAAGGAGTACAAAAACCGAAGCATTAATTCCAGTTGCAACATCAGTGGAAATCCCGAATCAACCCTGTCGGCTGTGATCATGTAGATATGCTCTCCTCCAAGTGCAGTCATCATGCGCTGGTAGCGAGTGACGACTCCAGTTACAGACGCAGAAATTACGGGCAGGGCGTCGACACACCGCCATCATTACCGTTTTCGAGGAGCGCGGTGGGATTCACAGTTTAGCCACTCTTATCAACCGGCCGCCAAAAACAGACAGGGCTCTGTGCCGTTAATCTCCTGCCGTTTAGCACTCTGCACCAAAAAAAAAAAAAGCATTAAAACAGCCCATTAAAATTGATCTAATGCAGCAACCGGCCAGTGAGGAAATCCCACCATTTCACTCAGTTCCCCAGCAAAAGAGAATGAAGGTCGTTCTGCACTTCCACAAAAAAAAACAGATACGGTAACCACTATCTGAGCCACTGTAAGCACAAACATCCATGAATCGTATACGGCTCAGAAAAATAAGTGAACAACATAACTTAAGATCAAGTGAAACACAGAGAGAGAGAGAGACTACTACGAATAAAACGCCCACTCGACGCTTGGGAAAGGATACTGATCTGTCTGCGGCCGTCTGAAGTTGTCTGGCAGATGAGCTTCATACAAAGCTCTGGCCTTGGTGTTGCCCATGTCCTGCACGCTCTAGAGGACGGGGAGACAGACAGACAAGAGATTAGTGCAGAATTATTTACTAAAATCTAGTTGTAAAAGGACATTAAAAGAAAAAGGCAGGTTTCACGAGCATCTGCAAAAAGCAGATGGCAGTTTAAAACGGAGACCCCCAAAGAGCATAATCAGATCAATCGGTCAAAAGACAAAATAATAGGAAGGAAAAAAAATATTTCACCATCAAAAATGAAGTATCCATTAAACGACCAATTAGCATCCAGCAAGGATCTGCTGGAGTGGGTAAGAAAAAAAAAAAAAAAAAAACAAGTGCCTAAAAACCTTGACCAACGATATCATTATTATATTTTATTTATCTTTTAGATATCTTGCTGGTTTCTTGCTGTACTTGTATAGTCACAATAAAAGGAATCTATCGATCTGTCTATCCATCTTTTTCCTACGTCAACGCATGGGCTACAGCCCACGTTGATGGTTGTGCTGAATGGAAATATGGATGTTTGTTTAGGGCAGGACGATCACACGGCTTTCTCTCAACGCCCTCGCCGCTTCACGGAGGATCAAAAGATGGAAGACCAACACCAGGAAAGCGATTTCGTGCTTGGGGTGTGCATGCGGCAACGTCTCACCAACATGATAAAATTGACTGTTCCACCTCAAGCAGAGAATCACTAAAGCATTGTCAGATCATGGCAGGGGTCATACTATCTGGCCAGAAAGTAATATTCTAGACAGCCTGGTTACCCTTTGTCCTTCACTGGAGGTACGTGGAGTGTTCATGTTGCAAGTACGTATGGTGCGGGGTACAGCGGTGTAATTCATATTATTGTGACTGGGATTACGAGGGGATTACGAGTTGTTACCTGGATCTGCTCTGGGGTCCATTGGTCCAGGTTGACAGATTTGACACGGGATATGTGCACGCCCAGGTTCCGGTGGATTCCGGCACACCGTATGCAGATAAATACCCCCAGGTTCCAGGACGCCCATCGTGGACCTGCAGGAAGACAGGGACAAGAGACAAGATGAATAAAAAAAAAAAAAAACGGGAAGAACCTGCCAATCCTCTGCACTTCACGTTAATTGTGCGTCCTTAAATGCTGCAGATGAACGATCCCACAACCCTCGTATATTTGGATTCGGTTGGGTTGACAAACATCCTTGAATAATGAGACGGCTGTTCCCGCCACATCCAATTACCCAAGAAAACCTGGCTGCCTTTTCCTCCTTTACAAACGGGTTCCGTGCAAAGGCGTTTTCCAGAAAAAAAAGTGGACCAAGATCATCCCTCAGCGCTGCTTAAAGGCCCCGAATGCAGCGGCTCCCGACACCGGTCGATAGCGAGCGCCCAGATACCGGGGGCACGGAAGGGACGGAGGAGGAGAAACCCCCCGACAGCCCGGCGCTGGCCGGTTATAAATCACAGTGCAGGCCGGGAAATGGATTTGCGCCGCGCGGCCGCTCCCGCTCGCTTTATCTACACCCGTCAGCCATTTAGGGTCGGGCCTAATTCTGAGAGACGGGCGCCGGCCTGGCCCCTCCCCCTCCCTCGCGCCGCACTTTCAGAGTTCCGCTCCCGACTCGACCTCCTCAACACTGCCGGAGAGACTCTGGCACATAAGATTTCCTAAACTGTCATTTATTCACCTAGCATGTAATTAAAAAACAAATTACGATACATATATTTTTTACATTAATATATTACATGTGTTTAAAGGTGGTCAATTAATTAATTGCAATAAAGTTCCCAAGACTAAAGCTTGCAATAATGCACATTTAAAAGTATGACGGTGGGGTAAAGAGGTTCAGATGGTCCTTTTTTTTGCCTGCACCCTTACTTTTCAATAAATAGCAAATAATTGGATGCAAATTCTCAATGGCTCTACCAGGCAACTTTTTCGTTTTTAAAAAAAAGGGCTGAATACGCTAAAGATGAAAATCTGCCCAAAAACCCGACTGTCTTCAATCCTTCTGGAGGGACCATCTTATATAAGCTCCACAACGTGTCTGACATCAGACCCCAGACAGGAAATAAACTCCGATAAATAAATGTAAGTGATTAACATTAATTTTGACAGCCCTAATATGTTGACATACATGATAAATACACTGACGTTGTCTTCAAACAAAAAGCGCTAGAATGTTTACCGCGAGTGCATTTACATGGATGTGTGCGGGTTTGCTCCATATTTTCTAGTTTACTCCCGGAGTTGCTGTACTCTGGCGGCTCTAAATTGTTCATGTAGTGTGTGTGTGTGTGTGTGTGTGTGTGTGTGTGTGTGTGTGTGTGTCTGGCCTACAGTGTATGAGTGGCTGGTCCTGCAGCCATAACCCTGAGAAGGACTAAGCAGTGAATGAGAGAAAATTACTCCAAATAACTTTAATTATGGAAATCAATTTCAAAGTGAATATATGACACCCCAATGTCCTTCATTTCACAGCTATGACAACGTGATGGATGGCACCCTGTCAATATGGAGTCACCCCCATGGACCTGAGCGTGGGTCCAGCTTCCCTTTGCCATATGAACCAACGTACTTCCTTAAATTAAACTGGTCACATCCGTAAATGGCAACAGAACCAACAGACGTCATAGGGTTTTAGCCTAAACAAGCACAAGGTTTCAAAAGATTGTCATTGTGAGACACTGCAGCACAGCACACGGTGCACACAGTGAAATGTGTCCTCTGCATTTAACCAGTCACCCTTGGTGAGCAGTGGGCAGCCATTACAGGTGTGAACCTTCACTGGTCTCACGATTCGATTACGATTAGCAGTGCCTCGAAATCGATGCATCCCAGCCATTTTCTACATGGTCACATGATATTAAGGTCTCGTTCGTCTGTGTGGACGCTCGGATTTGCTCCAGAGCAGAAAAACTTGTTACGTCTGCACTCACCTTGTAACAGTTATATATACCGCTAGTTCTCCTTTAAATGCACACGGCACTATGTTGTGGGCGGAGTTAATCGTCTGCCCCGGTCCTGATGCAGATCAACATCTCCACCAAGCAGAGGAACCGAGTAGACTGGTCCAAGCTCTCTGGTCCTTGTCCCTGTGGTCCTTGTATTATTTCATTTTGTATTACATAAAAGCAGTAATATTTGGTACGTGTAATGTCCAAATTATTCTGACACCTTAGTTCCAAATAGTATTCATTACAGAATTACATTTATATTTACAGCATTTATCAGACTCCCTTATCCAGAGCGACTTACAATCAGTAGTTACAGGGACAGACCCCCCTGGAACAACTTAGGGTTAAGTGTCTTGCTCAGGGACACAATGGTAGTAAGCGGGACTTGAACCCGGGTATTCTGGTTCATAGGCGAGTATGTTACCCACTAGGCTACTACCAATTAATTTTCAACTGAATGCTCACCGCTCGAAAAATATGAGTGTTTTTGTAAATCCCGGTAAGATGATATTGTTGTGTTGTAGATCTCTGAACACTCTGAGAAAGATCAGCTTTTCCTCCATTCCCGCTTTGTGTGTCTGTTTCGAAGTGGCAGAAAGAAGACACCCCCGCTTGGATTCTCTTGGTCGCCTGCAAAAATACGTCATGGTCGCCACGCAGCGTAAAACTCAGACACGGAACGCCACAGTCACTACCTGCACTACTTTTTAACGAGATTCAGCAACAGAAAATCACCAAGCAACATCATTATGATAATCGATTATGCTCTGCACTGCATCGATGCAATATAGTCCACGTCAGCATCGCGATGCATCATTTATACGATTCATTTCAACACCCCTAGCAGCCACGACAGGCGCCCGGGGAGCAGTGTGTGGGGATCGGGATTTGAATCGGCAACCTTCCGATTACATGGCCGCTTCCTTAACCGCTAGGTCACCACCGGCCAGTTCCGTGCAGTTCCACCCCTCCTTCACCCCCACACTCATAACTCATGCACGGCGCCGCATGATTAGCCGGGATATTAATGGATCTCTCGTTTTTTTTTTTTTTCTTTTCCCCCTCTCCGCCATGGAACAAGAGCGGGAGACGCGAAGACAACAGCCCGATAAGGACAAGGGGCTGCGTGCAAAAAAAAAAAAAAAAAAAAAAAAAAAAAAAAAAAAAAACGCCTTTTCAGCCCACCACCCACTCCATTATCCGCCTCGCTGCACCAGCCGCGGCCCTGTCAGGGGTCCAAAAGGGGACCTGGTGTGACCCGGCCCATGGAGATTTATTACCGCAATAATTAAAAAAAAAAAAAAAAAAAACCCAGCTAGAGCGTGCACAGCACTTGACAGCACCTAAAGGTAAGTATTTCACTGCCACAATTAAGGAGGGTTAATTTACCGCTGACTGGAGTTGTGCTCGGTGTTCAAGTCAAAGAGTCCCGGCATGCTGTCAATCAACTTCTGGGCCAAATTCTGACAGATGGCGATCTATTCCTTCGTAACGAGTGCTTTGAGTTTGTTAGAAATTGTGGGGTTTTCCTCACTTTGCTGCCCTTCTTGACGCCAGGCGGTCCTGCAGAAGCCTTCGCCTAACTGTGTGTGCAGATGCACGAACACCTGCATGCCGCCATTCCTGAGCAAGCTCTGCACTGGTGGCGCCCCGGTCTTGCAGCTGAACAATCTTCAGGAGATGTTCCTGACAGACAGAATGATCTCCAGCCTGGTGCTCTTCAACACGCTCACTTTCAGAGGAACACTGAAATTATCTCAGCAGGTCTTTTTTTGGCACGGCTGAATGCAGTGGAAATACATTTTTTTGGGGCCGTTTCACAGAAACCACTACTGCACATGTATTGCCTAATTATTATCTATTCACAATACACTATATTATCATTAATATTAAAAGTAATTTTTTAGAGAATAAAAATTATTACAAATAAATAAATAAATAAAAGAGGCCAAACTTGGAGAAGCGATTGTCTAGTGTGAAACACTACAGGACAGCACCCTGTGACATAACGAAGCGTGTCCTCTGCTTTTAACCATCACCCTTGGTGAGCAGTGGGCAGCCATGACAGACGCCCGCTCAGTGGGACCTTGGTTGCTCGGGAATTCGAACCGGCAACCTTCAGATTACGGGTCCGCTTCCTTACCCGCTATACCACCACTGCCACACAGTGTTATGTAAGAATTATTTATACTCTGAACTAGTTAGCCAATATCTTTATGGATATGGCAAAAAAAAAAAAATATATATATATATATATATATATATATATATATATATATATATGTATATATGTATATGTATATGTATATAAGAAAATGGCTGCAACTTACAGCCTTGCTACGGCGCCGTCTGTGTTTTCTGAGGTTATTTGTAGAAATCACTGCACAGCATAAAGCGCCGGTGCTGATGCTGCACTCAGCCGAAGCACCATTCCGTTAAAAGCCTGACACCCAGCTCCTTCCTGCCCCAGTCGGCCAGGCTCAGCACCACGGCTTTTGCCATCCGGGACACTCTGTGCCCGTACTTATGCGGCGTGTTCTGCATTTTTTAAAAAACTGAACAAGTAAATCTGATTCTTAGATAAAAATTCCATCTGGTTTGCATCTGTATTTAAAACCTGAGAGCTGCGGGCAGACGACAGACTGTGTGGGACACACTGAAACCCCCTCAACACATTAACAATACAGGATAATCTGCTAAATGTATATTAATAATGTAAACACACAGTAATCTTCCTCAGAGATGGTTTTGCATGTCATGCATTATGCCATTCAACATACAATGCAAACATTTAATGATAAAGAATAAGTAGATTTTTAAGGTTAGTTTAACTTAAGAACCGCACTTCTAAGTGATATCAAATTAAATGACTAGAAACGGATTTTATTCTCTGCAGCTACTCTGCAGTCCGCGAAACACACGACACCCAGGAAGGGAAAGAAGAGAGCTCTTCATTCAGCTCAGCGGGATCTTTAATCACACCATTTTTTTTACCATGTGCAACGGCCTGCGATCTGCATCCATCTGATCAAGCAGCGTTTGCGCTTTCAGACGTGCAACTATCTTCCAATTCGAGTTGACTCGTTTCATTTGGACTTTATGACGTCTTGTTACCATCCCAGTAGCAACATAAGATAAAACAGTACGGCATGTGTGGGGGGAAAAAAAAATAACAACGCATATTTCAATGGAATTACCACTGTAGCTGAGGGTAGATGAGGGTGAAAGTATTTATGATAGTATATATCACACACACACACAAACACACACACACACACACACACACACAGCTGGAGCAGCTGATAAGAGGCTCTGTCTCTGAAAACCTGCAGTCCTTCAGAAGTCACCCACAAATATGCCAGCCCGTCTTGACAAACAGGTTAAGGTGAGTCTCTCAGAGTGAGATTGTTTTTTTTGTGCTTGCTTATGTGTGTGTGTGTGTGTGTATAATAAAATAACGTTCAGTAAAATAAATGTTTATGCAATACCAATATATGCAACTGAAATGACCAAGATGGGGACCACGTCACTCGTCCAAAATCTACATGAGTGCTGATTATAATATGGTAGTCAGTACCAAAGAGTTAAATTGTGGTGCGTTGCATGAATATTTTAATTAAGCCAGATGCACTATTCAATATAACATATATAAACTGAGCATGATAATTTGCCTTTAAATTAGAAAACATTTTACATCGCAGGAGGAAACCTTGTTTTAAGTATCTGCAAACATACATATGTAAAAAGGTTAAATGTAGGGGACATTTCATCGTGCTGCAGTCCATCACTTTCACTTTACAAGAACTGATGCGTTGGTCTCTCTACTCTGAAGCAATGCATGTTCTCCTGCAAGCAAAAATCTACATATGGAGAACATTAGTATATTGTTGCTCTGGAAGCTGCCTCCACCGCAAAGAGTTTAATTTTAATGAACAAATCAATATTTGATCGACATAGCAGGGTTACGTTAATAAAGCTGCTTCCAGCGGGGAGAAGCAGTGGTTTTGCTTTCACTGGTTTGTCCTGTTGCACACTGAACTGTACATTATGAAGCACATACTTGCGAACACAGTTTCAGAAGTAGCACGCAATTCTTACACGCGCCCGCAACCCGACTCAAACGGCGTCTGCGGCACAAGCTCGGTGGTCCAGCGATGCCGCGGGTGTCATTTCGCCAAGGCTACAAAAGGGCATGTGTCAGAATAAACAATAGTGTCCTTTCTCCTGGTCCCATCAGTCACCACTGCTGTACCAAGTTACCATGGTGACGGTGCCACGTCTGCCCTCAATTCTCCCCCAGTCGGGGCTGCCAAGTCGGTGTGTGGACTGGGGCGTGATGGCAAAGGGGACAGGGGGCCGGAGGAGACGGTGTAAACTTCAAAGGGAGCATAAAACGCAGCTCCCAGCCAAAACTGAGAACTGCGTGTGCGAGAGAGAAAGAGAGTGTGTGTGTGTGTGTGTGTGTGTGTGTGTGTGTGTGAGAACTTTCACTGGTCATGCAATTCCATTCAATTAAAAGTGAATAACATTACTTCACACAATGTTTTCAAATGAAAGAGCTAATGTCTCACTTTGTAGTAGCCTAGCGGGTAACACACTCGCCTATGAACCAGAAGACCCAGGTTCAAACCCCACTTACTACCATTGTGTCCCTGAGGAGGACACTTAACCCTGAGTGTCTCCAGGTGGGGGACAGTCCCTGTAACTACTGATTGTAAGTCCCTCTGGATAAGGGCGTCTGGTAAATGCTGTAAATGTGAATGCCGACAGTTTTCTGCTAATTGTAGCAATTCAGTCCGCACTCACCTAAATGCCACAAACGGCAGAAAAACGGCCGGTTCAGACATCAATGGCGTCAGGAATGCGTGGACTGAACACAGACCCCCCCCCCCAAAGAGGCAATGCGCTGTTCCGTCCAGTGGCCTAGCGGTTAAGGAAGTGGCCCCGTAATCAGAAGGTTGCCGGTTCGAATCCTGATCCAGCAAGGTGCCACTCAGGGCCACTGAGCAAAGCACCGTCCCCACACACAGTCATGGCTGCCCACTGCTCACTCAGTGTGATGGGTTAAATGCAGAGGACAAATTTCACTGTGTGCACCGTGTGCTGTGCATCACATGTAACAAAATCACTTCACTTTCACACACACACAAAAAAAAACGGTTTTCTAAATTCCCGGTAAGACGATAATGCTGTATTGTAGATCTCTTGACACGCACACACTTTTCCATTATTCCCGCTTTGTGTTGGCCCAAAGGGTTGCCCCAAAACAATTATTTTTCAAAAAAAAAAAAAAAAAAAAACTATTATGTTCTGCACTGCATGAATGCAGAATTGCCCATGTCTGCATCACGATGCATTGATTATGAGATTCATTTCAACATCCCTGGTGTGTAAGAGAGAGAGAGAGAGAGAGAGAGAGTTTGTTTTTTGCGGTTGCTGGGGTCGGTGACAAGGCCACACACTTCAAATGCCGAGCGCTGGCTGATCGTTTGGCCCTGAAAAGGTCCAACAGCCTTCACCCACTGTGTCTCAGGACCCCATGCAGCTGCCCCCTGCACCGCCTGACATTCCATTAAAACCTCATTAGGCAGCGCTCCGCTCCTCAGGCGCCCCGGTGCGCCGCAGGCCAGACGGACATTGGTATGGGTCGCGCGTCTGCACCTCAGGCACAAAACCGCCTTCTGCCGAATCCCAGTCCTTCGCAGCCCCTTCTTCCCCAGTCATTTGCATGCATGCTGGTTTACCACGAACTATTCCCCTGAATTAATAATGCACTGCGGTGAAGTGTTTAAGCTGATTACGGCACCATGATCACAAATAGCAGCGCAATGAGACAGGAGGGGACAACAGGAATGGTAAAGGTCACGAAAGGCCGAGCAGGCCGGTATCAAGCGAACAGACGATGCAAATTTCATAATCTCATAAGTTCAAGACCAAACAATTGCAGTGACTGCGCAGCATTAACAACAGAAAGTCACCCTGTACTGTGTGGAGCTCTTTATAGCTTAAGCTGATTATTCCAGGAGCAGAATCGCTGATTAAATCAATTTAACAATGTAAATGCTTGTACTATTTTAATTAAACATGTTGTTCAATTAAATGGCACTTTTTTTTTTTTTTTTTGAAGCATTGATCTGGGTATGCACCGGGATTGGAACAAGCAACTGCAATATTCTGACTTATTGGGAATGCCATTTTATCCTGGAAAATTACAAATTCACCTTACTCACACAACACTGATTTCTGATTATTCATTGTCAGGTTAACAGGAATTTTTATTAAAAGCAGTCGGTCCAAGGCCACCCTCATTCAAAAGAAAAAATTACTCCCTCATGGTGATGCATAGAGTGTTCTACGTTGTCCGTTTTGATTAGGTACGCAGTCCATAGAGTTTTTTGTGACAGGCAAAATTTGCATTTTTTTGGTTTTTCGCAATTAAAATAATAATAATACCACCTTTCATGTAAAGTCACTACTGTTCTACAAAACCTGCAGGTGGCACTATTACCCATGCATGACTACACCACTGTCACCTTCGTACCATTTTAAATCAATAATGGCAAGTCACTATTTGGGACCAAAAATAATTTGCAGGGAATTGTTACGTTAAAATTGTACCGTTTTTTTGAGCTGCTCAAACGGTCGGGTTATGGGCATCTCTTATGAAATAGTTACTACCCTACATGTCTATTAATTTCCACTTGCGCTGGTGGATCCAAATCTGCCGGGTAAATACTCATAGTGTCTAAATAGGCCTATGTAGGGCCCTTTGATTTCCAAGATGCGAAAATATAAAAAAAATTAAATAGAATTTCACGTTTCTGGGCGCGCCAGCCCACTACAGGTTCGCAGACAATGTAGACTCAAGGTCAGCTATGGCGAAGAGCCCGTCTGTGTCGAATATGGACCACTTGCCCGACTGGTTCCACTCAAACTCTGTAGTTCTGTGAACAAATCAGCGGATTGAGAATGTGATTTTATTAATATTTTATGTTGATTTCATTACACAAGTGGACGCTTGTTTTGTATTCCAGGTTTTTATGTTGATTTCAAGTGTGAAGCACTTTTATTTTACAAATGGAAGAATGTAATATTGTGATTGTATGAAATGCACATATTATTTACATGTAAGTGTTTTACAAAAGTGAACAGTAAATGCCTGCTTCCTTACCAGTCAGGCCACCACTGACCCCTGGGATTATGTGAATAGTCATATTGCATTTGTTCTCAGGTTCGAATCCCACTTACTACCATTGTGTCCCTGAGCAAGACACTGTCCTTGTAACTACTGATTGTAAGTCGCTCTGGATAAGGGCGTCTGATAAATGCTGTAAATGTAATGTAAATGTCATAATCATAATAGTAATAATATAAATGCATTTAGTGTCTAAGGACAAGCACCATGATGAAAGTCTGAGCCTTTCAAGATCAGAAGCCTCACCTTGCATTGATGGTTAAACTAATCATGTCAGTTCATCAAATGCACTGGATTAGATATATTAGGACCTCACAGCACACCGAAGCAACAGGGTGGACTATGGCTTTGAGCTGAATTGCACTCATACGCCCCCTGGTGGAGAAGCACACCACATGCACAGCCAGTGGCAGGAGTGAACTTCAAGGATGGATATTTGAAATGTACATTTAACATTTGTACATTTAAGGCATTTGGCAGACGCCCTTATCCAGAGCGACTTACAATCAGTAGTTACAGGGACAGTCCCCCCCCTGGAGCAACTTAGGGTTAAGTGTCTTGCTCAGGGGGACAATGGTAGTCAGTGGGATTTGAACCTGGGTCTTCTGGTTCATAGGCGAGTGTGTTAACCACTGGGCTACTACCACCCTGCTACTGTGCTACTGTTACACAGATCCAAGGATGAACACAATCATGTGGACAAGTTGATGCTGGATGCTGATGACAAAACAATCCATTACTGCAAATAAACACTCAACACCAGCACCTAATAAGCGGCTTGGACTTAAATTTATGGCATTTACCAGATGCCCTTATCCAGAGCGACTTACAGTCAGTAGTTACGGGGACAGTCCCCCCCTGGAGACACTCAGGGTTAAAAGTGTCTTGCTCAGGGACACAATGGTAGTCAGTGGGATTTGAACCCGGGTCTTCTGGTTCATAGGCAAGTGTGTTACCCGCTAGGCTACTACCACCCTTGGACACACTGCCTGCGTCTGTGAGCTGTTTGCCGTGGGGCTCGCTCTGCGTACCACTCGACGCATCATCTATCACGCTTCAGGAGATCCAGTAAAGCTCTCTCTCTCTCTCACACACACAAGACCCAAAACCCCTGTTTTGTATAGAGATTATTAAGACATGCTGAGAAGAGGGTGCCGTGACTGCCTAGACCCGGGGTCGGCAACCTTTAACATGCAAAAAGCCATTTGGACCCGGTTACCACAACAGAGACAGCACCCAGAGCAGCAAGTTTTACATATAGATGTATAGAGTTAAAATAACTAAAAAGACACTTGCAGAGACTTCAAAAAGTGAGAAAGGTGTTCAGACAAGATCCAAACACAAACGCCATACACACACACACACACACACACACACACACACACACACACACACACACACACAGAGATGACCGGTGGAGTGACAGAAGCACGGTCTCAGAGAGGAAAGTGGCACAGCATGAAATTAGACCCACAGTGTGCCAAGACTGTGACAAGCACAACTCCCTCTCTCTCTCTCTCTCACACACCTGCACAGGACAGAAGGCAGAAAAACATTTCAGATTCCGTTGGCATTTTCCGAAACGACATTTTCCACCATGGGAAATTTGATATCATGACAACTCTGCACCGTGAATTAATCACTTCACAACGACACTGTTTAGGGCTGAGCATGGTTACTCTAAAGCCGAAAGAATTTCCCCAAAACACGCAAATGCTCATCTGAGACTGCAGGTGCTAAAGCAGTTTATTTGTTATGAACTATATCGATCCGAATTTTTTTTCTATTTACAGACCAACTACAAAATCATCAGTTCAGATTAATGTAATGCAGATTATAATATGGTTCTATTCAAACGAACTGTGACTATCTGAATCAAGCAGGTCACCATACTGAATGTATAATCTATTAACATTAAAAGAATGCAATCCAGGCAATCGCTGACCCACCCCTAAACACAGAAAAGAAACTGATCCTGTAAACAGTGGCTGCAGATAGATTACACCTATTTATATATTCCCTTTTCAATAAACACCAACAATCATGACTTCAAAGGGGCCAAAAGGAACAATATGCAACAGTAAACTCACTTCGGCCCGAGGTTACATCACTTTCTTTTGACAGACTTCATACACAAAGCGTCTGATGAGGGCCACCCAACACAAAAACACAAACAGAGGGGGAAAAGGCATTATACGTCCTCTGCTGCCACCTGCTGGCCAGGGACAGAAAAACAAGAGCTGAGCGCTGAAGGAAAGGGGG
Source organism: Denticeps clupeoides (assembly GCF_900700375.1). Taxonomy (NCBI): domain Eukaryota; kingdom Metazoa; phylum Chordata; class Actinopteri; order Clupeiformes; family Denticipitidae; genus Denticeps; species Denticeps clupeoides. The sequence goes on from NC_041714.1 coordinate 21,099,716, forward strand.
AACCAAACTATGTTTAAGTCAAAAAGTCTTCATCCAAATGGACAGTAGTCACGCAAAGGCGCAAGCAGGGCAGGAAGTGAAGCAGTGAGGGTCTGATGCCAGCGTTGAGTGTAGTCTATGGCTGCTCTAATCATTCTAACAATGTAAACGTGTCGCAGCACGAAATCGGTACAAAACTGGATTTTTTTTTTTTTTTTTTTTTACAGGGTTGGTTGGATTGGTTCTCTTTTCCAGAAATAGCAGGTCGGAATGCGGTGGGACTAGTTTCCAACGACAAATTGGCCGACATGCAAATTCACCCACAGGGACCTCATCGCGTCAAAAAACACGGAATTACAAACGCAAGCATTCAGCTCAAATATACAATTCTAACATTTAGTAGTACGTTTTACGCAACACACACTGTAGGAGTGTGTAATAAGGGACTTTCCATGTTCTTTTTTGATAAGGCAGCTAGAGAAGGAAACAGAGTGAATAGACAGTTTTTAACGTCTCCTGACAATGTCTGTTGTGTAATGTTAAGTGAACATTCTGAATAAACGGTTAGAATTTACTTTCATGTGAATACGAGAATTTCCTATTTCGTCAAGCTAAACAGACTGAAAAAAGTGAATCTATACATGATATGTGGGCAAAAAAAAAAAAAAAAAAAACCCTATGTAGAAAAGGCACAAACTACAAGGAACAGGAACATATTACAGGCCTGCAGATTTCTGCTGATAAATAACATCCAGTCACCATTTTCTGGCTTAAGAGATGACGTGTCAGGTCACTATGAAAATACGTTTTTTTTTTTTTTTTATATGTAATATAAAAAAAATGAACATCCATTTACCTGATTGTTCGGGGAAAAATATATATTAATATATATACACACACACACACACACACACACACACACGTCAGAACAGCAGCTGTGCCTTTCCTATGGGATGAGGGTGGGAATGCAGGTGTTCTGGTCTGTAACATGAATAATGTTATTTGTTGAACACAAAATTTCATAACATTGAAGTTAAGTTCAAATCTTACATATAAGATTGTATGCATTGATCCTTCGTTCGCTCAGTATTACAGCCGCAAGCTGCGCAAAAGTCTGGCATTTTTGGTCGTGCCGTACAGAGAAGCATAATTGCCTAAAAAGCGTAAGTAGATCTGTAATTCTTGGACTGAGACAGGAGGTTGCCGTTCATGCTTTTGTTCGCCCCCTGGTGGTTGGCTGACTATTGGGCGAGAAAGTGCTTGGTTTGATACGGAGCAGGGCCCGCAATTCAAACGTTAAAATCGCGGACGATCATCTGTAATCATGCAATGAAGCGTGATAGATGACCGAAACCCACCTACTGATGCCACGCACGGGAATTGTAACGTTAAAATTGTACCGTTTTTTTGAGCTGCTCAAACGGTCGGGTTATGGGAATTCCGATTCCCCTTCAGTCACCACAGATATCAGTTTACTGTGAACAGACCGTGAGAAAATGTTCACGTTTTGAAACATCGAAACACAAAGGGAAGCCCCCCAGTGATTGGTCATTTCGTTTTTTAACAAATTTGCAGGAATTATAGAAATAAACACACAACAGTCGATAGTTTTCTATAGTTTATATTTGGAGGGGAGGAACTAACCACCCACCCAGTCCTTTCTGTTTGGCATTAGTTCTGAAATCCTGATGGTAAACCTTAATTACAAATAAATAAATTTATACACACACACACACACACACACACACACACATATATGCGCGAATGCGCCAGGTGCTCGTGGCAATGTGGGACAACTCTGAACCGCACTACTTCCTCATTCTTGGTCATTTATTGCGGTTTCTCGCTGTCCACACAACTGCCAAATCTCACCATGTCCCTCAGTAAGACAATTAACCCTGACTGTCTAATTTGATGAAATTGGTGAGTCAAGTCTTTTCCACACAGCGAGCAAGGCCCGCGCTCACATTAACCGCCGTGGCACAGTCTTGGCAGCTTCCGCCCGGCGACCGCCCTGAGCCGCTTTGGAACTCCCGTTTGGCCACGGCAACGGGGTAGAGAAGAATATGGTAAATCCCGCTACTACACTGCAGAGGCGTTTAAAAACCGATAAAGACATTTAAATAAAATACTCCCGTGCACTGAGTAGTTAAGCTGTACAATTTTGATAAGAAAACCAATATTGACAGCGGTAGGGGAGTTTCAGAGACCAGTGGTTGTAGCCTAGTGGGTAACACACTCGCCGGAAGACCCAGGTTCAAATCCCATTGTGTCCCTGAGCAGGACACTTAACCCTGAGGGGACTGTCCCTGTAACTACTGATTTTAAGTCGCTCTGGATAAGGACGTCTGATAAATGCTGTAAATGTATGTAAATTGGCTGGCCAAAGTGGTTAAAATCGACTAAAAAGCACAGAGGTAGCAGAGCAGCGATGTCCACCGAGAAAGAGACGCATACTTCTCCCAGAATAAAGGGAGGCTGTCTTGAGAACCAGCAGGGCAAATCTGCCATTATCTGAAGCGGCAGCCAAAACAGCGGCGCAGATGTGCTGCAGGCAAACATGATGCGAAAGACAAACGCGGCGGGGCGGACAAGGGGACACTAAAACCCGTCTTTCTACCTTCCTACTACTGCAACTGGTGCAATTAACCGTGAACCAGCGCCTGCAATAAAAGAAATGTGGCGTACATACGACCCGCTCGTACCGGAACGTCACCCGCAGCAGCTCGGCTCATTATTAGGGGATTTGGTAACCTATTCTGCAGCGTTACTTACAACATAATCTGGTGGTTGACACGGTGTTAACATGAGATCTGGGCAATGTGCCTGAGGGGATTACTCAAAATATATAAATAACTAGTCAGAAAATGTTCTCGTTGGCAATGGAAGCGGACAAAATATTCAGTTGCACTAAAATCAGCAAGAATTCCACTGGTTTGTAGTTTGTTGTAATTGTGTCATAAACCGTACGCACAAGAAAGTACTTTTTGCCAACTGACTGAAGTTGGTGCTGGTGGTGTTTGTACCAAAGGTCTCAGAATAAACATTATTTACTAATTAAATTCAAGGTTTGAGCATATTATATAAAATATGTGTACACACACACACACACACACACACAGACACACACACACAGGTGGTGGCTGGTTGAAACCACATCAAGAGGTCTTACCCATGTGAATGCTCCACATGTCTGATTCAATCAAAGGTCATGTGATGAGTAAACTACCTCCAGTAGACACGCCCACACCATGACAGACTGCTGATTATGCAGACATAGTAAAAGCAGGACAAACGACAGCCAGGGTTCCCACTGTGTCAGACTCCATGACTTTCCCTGACCGAAAAGCAGAAAAACCATAACCTCCCTGTCCAACAATAACATTTTGGTGCTAAGCAGGAAAGGCCATTTGAAGTGGTTACAGAATTCAAAACTGCATTTACATCATTATTGTAGAATATAAGCAGCTTGGCAAACTAAAACCTCAACGTGCGTGTTTTATCACCTTAAATCCTTAATTTTAAAGCAAAATATCTTGAAATGTACACTTGCCTGGCATGTTTGGTATGTTAGCGAAGACTTTTTTTTTTTCCCCCTCCTAGAATGTTGCACATTTTTAGAGGAGCAGAGGTTTTGCACAAAACATGACATGACGGACACATTACACCTTGAGCCTTAAAAAGTTGGGCCCGACAAGTACAGCTTTTTACTAGCTTGACCGTGTAGAGGTGTGCGCCGACTACCAGCATGCTTTGCGTGCACTATGAGCGCTAGACTAAGAGAAAATTAAGAACATGTGTGGGGAAATGAACAGTTGAATTTGCATGATGAGATGGGTGTTACTTTGGCGTTAAACACAGTTTAGCGTCGTTTGGCAGCAAAGTTCTCATTAGTCGGTGAGCAAAAAAGTGGGCGTGTCGTATAATAGACTCCGCCTACCAGCTTGAACGAATAGAAAGGCCTACATCCGCGTTTCTTCCATGTGGTTCGGGGAAGCTCGCCACATTATTCAAAGACAATTTTGCCTAACGTCAAGAATGAGCGATTTAACCAATTTTAACCATTTATTTATGGCTAAAATTATTCCACGCCTCAGACTTGGCTTTTGTTGTCTGCGCAAATAAAATGAAAATCGGCAGAGGCCAGACACCATTTCAGCATTAATTTTCACATCTTTGTTAACTGTTAGGTGATTAAAACCAAGCCCGAACCTGTCTGTCTAATCAACATTACTTTTAATAGGCACCGGAATACGGACACAATGCGCACTGTACCACGTGGCATGGTTCACCGCGTAAAGAGAGACTAAAGTGAAAACGGAGCCTATGAGGGCAGCAATAGCCATTGTTTTATGTTAATAAATTGTTTATTACCTCTGATGTCTTTAGTTTCAGTTTGGCGATATAATTGCAAAATAAATAAATAAAGCAAAACACACACACTCACACATATGTGTGTGTGTGTGTGTGTGTGTGTGTGTGTGTGTGTGTGTTTTTTGCCATCTCGCCCAGCCCTAATCCAAACTCAGTTTAACTGATGTGGTTAGTGCTGATCTTTACAGCCCTCTCTCACACACACACACACACACACACACACACTCCATCTAAGCAGGAGTGAACAGCCTGAAAGTCAAATGGGTGCCTCTACTGGAGTGTCTCCATTCCACGGGCACCTCCGTCCAACCACACCCTCAGTAACTGCTCGGCTGCCCACGCCCGAGAGCTCCGCCCGGCAGGGGAACACACCGAGGAAGGAGATAAGACAAGAGACTCTCTTTCCACGGTGTGTGTGTGTGTGTGTGTATATATAATCCTGTGAGAAGGATCACACTTCATCACTACCGTCTTGTCTTGTCTGAAAATGCGATTCACCAACCAACCATGTTTGGCACAAATAGGAAGTCCTGTTGGCGTTTGTCCCACTGGTTCATACCGAACTAAAAAAAGTACATTAAAATAATACCTTTGTGCTCATTTCTACATCCAATCACGGAGCAACTGCAATGGTTTGCACGTTTGGAAGGAGTCACTGTCGGTGGAGTTAATGTTCTCGGTGGAATGGTGAAAGCACTCTTCACACCTATCGCCATGTCTAGCCACCGCCCAGACAGCCAGCCCAGGGGAACTACTAATAATAAATAATCTCACTGACGCCAGGTGTGATAATTATCCTGGTAAGAAATCATTATTATTATTTTTAAATTTATGAACAAGGTACCACAGAGTACTGGACATGAATTACACCAGCACCAGACCAGGGTTGGGGGCAATCATTAAAGATCGGCAATACATTTAGACAACAACTCAGGGACCAATAAATAAATAAATAAATAAAGAGATAGTTCCTCCCGAAGGCCCATGGCCATTGCCAGGCAACACGGACATGTGGAAGCCACCTGGTGATGTAACCAGGGAGGATTTATGACAGAACACCTACAAGGAATAATGTTCCTGTTCAACCACACCCACACCGGGCCCTAGAGTGCGACCGACAATCGACATATTAGGCCCACGCCATGTTCTAAACCGGTCACGAATTGTGAAGGGCGGGGCCTGCACATATTGCATTACGTTTGGAAGAGTGCGTACTGCAGGGGGAGCGTCCTGCCCGACCAGTCAGATAGACAGGGTGGGCGTCGCCACGAATTAGAGCTTTAATCAGGACGTAAGAGTTAAACTGAGCCAGACAAGTGCAGCTTTTAAAAAGCCCTGAAAAAGCCTTTAAAAGTCTGGAACCCTCAAAATACTTGAATTGCTCAAGAGTAGGGCTGCACGATTTGGGGAAAAAAGACATTGCGATTATTGAGATCAATATTGCAATATGCGATATGATAAACATACAAACTACTTATAACCTGAAATGCCCAGTGCTTTCAAAATACAATATTCTACAAAATTTAATAAATCACAAAAAACTCTTTACATTACTGTCGAACGACAAACCCTGGTAAGGCTAAACAACAGTTTTGATTATATTTGGCCATTATAAAATCCCGTATTATAGTTCTCACGTTTAACCAAAACGTTGTTTGGAGGCTGACTTGAACACAGGGATGCATAGCTTTGCTAGCTTAGCTAAGGTAAAGATTTGTAAACTGAGGTGAATTTCTTTATGAAACCTTCAAAGTTTGAGAAAAGTTAACTAAACAGCTAAGAAAAGTGTAAATAGTTAATGCCTACGTTTAGCCAAAACGTTGTTTGGAGGCTGACTTGAACACAGGAATGCATAGCTTCGCTAGCTTAGCTAAGGTTAAGACTTATAAAACGGGGATTTTATAATGGCCAAATATATTAAAAACAATTGTCCAGCCTTACATATGAAATGTAATCCCTGGTTTGGAGCGTACAGCGGTTTGTACAGCCCCAAGCACCACAAGAGTGAGGCATTTTTATGCACTTCTCTCCATAGACATGTATATGCTTCACGTCACAGCACAGCCTATCGCAATATGGCGGCGATGTTAACATACGATGCAGCTCGTCATGCGGCGTCTAACCATTTACAGTTACAGCATTTATCAGATGCTCTTATCCAGAGCAACTTACAATCAGTAGTTACAGGGGACAGTCCCCCCTGGAGCAATTAAGGGTTAAGTGTCTTGCTCAGGGACACAATGGTAGTAAGAATTTGAACCTGGGTCTTCTGGTTCATAGGCGAGTGTCTAACCCACTAGGCTACTACCACCCTGTGTCACCGAACCATATGTCTCCGAATCAAAAGGCATGTGACCAAATACGTCACATCCGACTGAAGTGAGACTCGCAAACTTTGAGAGAATGAGAGAATGGATCGGATATGTTGCCGATCCAATCCATGTACTAATCATTTAAATTGCGTTCATGTAATCGCACAGACTGACATCGCGATTACGATTAGATTAATCGTGCAGCACTACTCAAGAGTGTGATACGATACACGATTAAGAACTGAAGTCATGATGCAAATGTCCACAAGCTCGAGTCATGTTTCCGGAAGACGCCGCCAAACCCGCTCTGCTCTCTTGCAGGTGTAGCCTCGGCTCCCATTATACCCACCACGTGTTTTTGAACGACACCCCTGGATATTAATGGCAGAATTACGATGGCACGTATACATTTACGGCATTTGGCAGACGCCCTTGTCCAGTGTGGCACAAACGTAATTGTCCCACTACCAACAACAACATTTATTTCTTATATAGCCCAAAATCACATACAGTACGTCTCAACGGGCAGGCCCTACAGTTGACACCCCCCACACTTGACCCTTCCAGTCCTCATTTTCATAAATATCTTTGAAGCAGAACATGGAACTGCTCTAAAGCAGTGGTGGCCTAGCGGTTAAGGAAGCGGCCCCGTAATCAGAAGGTTGCCGGTTCGAATCCCGATCCGCCAAGGTGCCACTGAGCAAAGCACCGTCCCCACACACTGCTCCCCGGGCGCCTGTCATGGCTGCCCACTGCTCACTCAGGGTGATGGGTTAAATGCAGAGGACAAATTTCACTGTGTGCACCGTGTGCTGTGCTGCTGTGTATCACATGTGACAATCACTTCACTTTAAAGTAAGAGCCAAATCACAACTCTAAACCCAATCATCACTTAACCCTGAGCGTCTCCAGGGGGGGGACTGTCCCTGTAACTACTGACTGTAAGTCCCTCTGGCTAATGGTAAATGCTGCAAGTGTAAAAATCGTTGCGAGATGCACGCACAGCAGTGGCCGCCATTTGCGACCATATATGGAATGAGATTTGTGCACACGATAAGCCCTTTGTAAGTATTGATTAAATACGCTGATTTTGATGTGATCCAGCTCACGTGTCTCGCAGCGATGGGAGTTCCGGGGAGCGGAGCGGGCCCACGAGACGGGCAGCGGACCTAACAACCTCACGAGTGAAAAAGAAAGTTGGAGGTTCTCCAAATTCGATCGATATTAGGAGAGTTTTATTTCAAATTTTGACAAATTTGATTCGACACAATAAACCCCCCCAAAAAAAAAATCTGATCCGTTAAAGAGAACGAGAAGTGCGCCGGCCCCGGAATCGCAGACGGGCACGCGTTCCGAGTCGTCGAACCTGCAGGCCCCGCCACGCCTCGCCGCCGACACCCGACCGCCCCTCCTCGCCGTCAGTGGAAACTAACCGGGCCAGAAACCGGAGCCGGCAGCACTGGAACTGCGTGCAACCCGAGGACGGGCGCCGAACGCACCGGGTCTTTCGGGGTGTTCTTCATCTTCTCCTCTTTCTTATTAAACATTGGAGGAAGAAAAAAAAAAAGAACGAGAGCTTCAATAAATGGCAATGGTGGCAATGCAGGTAGTGACGGTGACTAAAGCCACAGCAGCCGGTGGCATTTTGACGGAGAGGGTGGGGGGGGAGAAAAAAAGAGAAAAGCACGAACACGGTGCGCTTTGGCACCGGCGGACGGGAAGGCGCGCCGTTTCCGGTCATGTCCTCCCGCAAGGCCGGCGACTCCGCTGTTCGCGTCCAATTTGGACTCGCCAAAAAAGGGAGTGGTTTCGACGGACGGCCCGGCGCCGGGCCTCCCGGACGACCTGCGGGCTCCCACGGCCCTCGAACACTGAAATATGCATGAGCCTCGCCAAAAAAAAAAAGCAGCCTCTCCGGCCAGGGAAGCGACGCCGCGTCATTGATATAAAAAAAAAAAAAAAAAAAAAAAATCACAAAAGCGACGACCACGTGTGTAGCCGGTACCTGGCGCGTTAAAAAAAAAAAAAAAAAAATTCCCCGTCACGTCCCAGGAAACGGAACCGTGGGCTTATTCGCGCATTTGCACGCCGCGTCCCCGCTCACTGTCGCCGGTCGACGTAAAACTCGAGTTTTAACTCGGAACGGAGGCGTCTCCTGCGGGTTCGGCTCTCGGTCCGGTCGCCTTTTTAAAAACCGGCGCGTCCTTGTCCGGAAGGACGACGGCCAGGCGAGCGACTACGACCGGCGAGAGGCGGCGCGGAGCGGCGTTAGCCTGCGAGCTAAAGGCGCCGGTTGTCGAGCGGCTGGAACCGTGATTCGCGCCGGCCTGTCCTGCCCCCCCCCCAGCCCGCCGGTACCTTTCGCCTCGCAGTCGGCGCAGTATTTGTTGTCCTCCTCGCGTAGCATTTTGGACAGAATGGCCTGGTGCTGCTCGTTGAGTTTCTGGGCCTTTTCTCGCTCCGACCGCGTCGTCATGTCGCCGTTGCGGCCTTCTCGTCGCCTCCTCCTTCTTCTCCAACGAAACCAAAAAAAAAAAAGGCCGAACGACCCGCCGCCGCCGCACTCGCTCTTCCCGAAACGCGTTCGAATTTGCTCGCGTTAACCGGAGACCATCCCCCGGCTTCACCGGAACACGCAGAGCCGCGGAGCGGACGGGCAGCGCGGAGGATCGCGGAGGGGCGGCGCACACCCGGAAGCGGAACACCGGCGACCTCGGCGTCGCTTAATGTGGCGTTTTAACGCGACGCATAAAAAGACACACACACACACACACCAACTCATACGTTACAATTTAATTTTTATTCATAATATCTGACGCCCCCCAGACACCCTTTGGGGGGAATTTTTACGTAACGTGTGACGCAAACGCTCCCGCCACGACACGCCACGTGGTCCTTGGACGATGACGTCAAATGCAGCAACGCGTCAGTATGTCAGTTCTCAAATTCACATTTTATTTGTCCCGTACACAGTCATACACGGCAAAATGCTTTTGCGACTGATATAGACCTCAATACTACAAATATTGCAAGTATTCAAGTGATATTTGCAATATTGAGGTCCATAGGTGTCTGGGAGGGGGGCGTCGAATATCATAAATAAATATTAAATTGTAATTTATAAATTGGGGTGTGGGGTTCTGACTGAGTTGGGAACTAGCTGTCAGATACGACATTACTAAATAAAATACATTTTATAATGATTTAAAATAAAAAAAAAACAGCTTGTTACTAAACTGGATGTCTTTTGAACGTTACATTGATCAGTTCATGAAACACAAATCTTGTAATCTCTGCTTCTAAATTCTTCCCTAGTTCGGTTTTAATATTATAACAGTTTGTAGGCTCTCACATTTGTTGGAATTACCATGAAACAAAGCAACAAGGATATTTCAGCAAAGTAAGATTTTATTTGTTTGTGACACCACAGATTCCACACATGATACATTTAATTTGCCACTGTAGCATTTTAATTACTTTCAAATACTTCTATTAATTGTATGTTTGTGAACACAATAATCGCGATCATCATTACAGGACATTCCGGGTTCAGGTCCACTGTGAGAAAAGCTAAATGGAAACGCTCCTGGCTGCGGTTTTCTTACCCAAAGTGCAGAATGTGGTGAGCACCTTTCCTGGAAAAACTCTCAGACGTCACCAATGCTGCTATAAAAAAAAAAAAAAAAAACACTAACAACTTTACTGATGACTGCAACATGACCAAGCACAAACCAAGGACGGAAGCAGACGCTGTTTTAAATTTATTCTGTTCAAAGGACGGCAACTCCAACTCAGGCCTAAAAGTCAATGCACCGGCCCTTTCTTTCCCAGTCTCCATATCGAGTTGGCTCCGGGCCTCTTGGTCCTCCTTTCTCTTTTGTGTAAGGGTTCACGTCATCTGGGAATCCTTTTAAAAAACAAATGAAATTTTATTTTTATTGTGTAAAGAGAGAGAATTATACCACTGCAAATCCACTGTGGATTTGGCGCGCTCACTACATGCTTGTGACTTGATGGCATAGTAATAAATAAAACCGAATAATAAATCCATATAAAAAAATGGACGAGGAAGCAGTAGAATTATTCTGAGAGCTGCCGAGTAACTTTTCAAATCAGGTTCGATATACAAAAAAAAAACTAGAAGTCTCCACTTTCACGAAGCCATGCACAACTTTGAATTTACACAAGAGCGTCGTTTTTTTTCGATCGCTGCAGCAGATAAATCGTGAAAACGCGAATCAATTCGGCAACAGCACTTTTGACGGTACGCGACGTTTCAAAATAAAAGCCCCAAACAGAAAGACGGGGGATGGTTTAACATTAATATCGCGCCTTTCGGGTGTGGTGGAACTACCTATGCAAATTCACTCTTGTGAAGGCCCTAGATAACGGGGTTCAGGGTTAGGTTTTAGGGTTTGGGGCATTTATTGTGAAAAGCTCCACACCAAACGCGAATATAACCGCGACTTTATTATTTCGCGTTTTCACAATTTATCGGCAGCAGCGATTGAAAAGCCAAAAAAAAATTCACAGACAATCATGACTCTGTAAAAATTTAGATTGATTTTTTTTGTTTTGTTCAACGAACAAAACAAAAAGATCCAGCGAAGGTCCACGAATGTCTCTCGAACACAGAAGCTCGTACTTTCAAGCACGTCCTTCGTCGCCGCCGTTTCTTTCTCGTCCACATCGAAGCGCCCCTGCGGGGTTTTGGCTTTCCGGAGCGGCTCCTTGTCCTCCGCGACGCGGCTGGTCGGCCTGGAACATGCTTTAACACGACACCGCGGACATGGACATGAAACGTTTATTAAGACCACGTGACACCCCGGCGGTCCCCAACGTCATGTCTAAACCGCGTACCTGGGAACGTCACCTTTGCAACGGCGCCTTTGGTTAATAAACGCCCTGTTGCGCACCACAGGGCCATCCCGACGCGGACGAAAACAGACCCGGACGCCCGAATTGTACGTACCAGCTGTCGCTCGGCGATGACGTCACTCGCGCCGTCGAGACGGCGGTCGCAGTGCCGCCTAGCGGCCAAGTCCAGAGTGAACGCAGGGCTCCCGCCGTGTTGTGCACATTTAACTCTTTTGACGAATATTACAATAAATAAATTTGCAGTCAGAATTCAATACACCAGCGAGTTCTGCCAACTGAGACGTCGATTTACAACGCAAGGAAATGAAGTGTGAAATAAAATGTACATTTACAGCTTTTGGCAGACGCAATGTAATCGGTGTAATTCATGGCTGTAATTGCCAGTACTCTGATAGTTACAGAATTCAACTCGATATAAGAAGACAACAGAGGCTTGTGAAATTGTCAAATTTAATAATATGCATCACAGTTCGTTGGCTCCTGTGAGGGGCTGGATGTAATTCTACGCCACATTCCTCTTCCTGGCGAGCCGGGCGCAGGCCCCTGCACGGCCCCACGGCCACATTCCCCGCGTTCGAACGTACTTCTACTGTACACAGGATACACATTCATCACACAGATCATTAATCAGACTTTCTGTCTTTTCTTTTGTGTGGGGGGGAGGCATTCGTGATGACATGTGTCTGGGGATGCAGTCCCGTTACGGCTTCCTTAATTTCTTTATACGACGTGGTAAGTGCATCGGTACAAAAGAAAATGACATAAGTACATGAAACACAACACTTGGATTAGATCAGAGCGTCTGTCGGGTGTGTTCGCGTGTTTATATAAATCTAAAACTAGATAGAAATCTATAGATTTTCTTCTTATCAAACCACTTGATCCTCACAGTGGTCGTGTGATTATTTAAAAGCCAGAGGCAGAAAAAGAAGAAGAAGGGAAAATGAAGGATAAAAAAAAAACAACAACATTGTTTAAGTGCTCAGTTACATGACAGGATTTGAGAGGAAGAAGGTAACAATGGGCCCCAGAAAAAGCTTTAAAGCTTCAAAATGATGCTGGGTGGATGAAGGGGAATTATATGAACACTCCTGCAAGTTCTGGAGCGGCTGGTGAAGATCTTGACTCTGTCCTGCGGAGGAGAATGCACAGTAACCTGCTAAAATATGAACATGGCCTTATTGATATGCTTCTGCATACATGTCCAGATTTCATAAGCTTTATCATTCCTCTTTCTTTTCTTTTTTTTAACTGTACAACCTTGTTTGTTAGATGTGCATTTTACACTTTCTGGCTTTTCTACTGGTTCTTACAAACATTATTTATGAGTTAATATGTGAGAAATCTCTGGGACAGCTGGAATTTTCCTCCTTCAACTCGAAGCTCTGTTGGTAGAAAACAGTTGGGAACATTTTTATAAAAGCAGTTCTGTTGTGGTCCGGGTTTATTCGCATGCCGACACGGCGCTGATCTTGGCCGTGTTCTCGGTCCAGGGCTGCAGGTTCTGCAGGGCGAACAGGGAGCTGTTGTGCAGGCAGATGGGGTCGGGGTTGGCCGGCTGGTGGACGCTCTTCTGGAAGGCCTCCTGCTGCAGCTGCATGAGGATGCGGTTCGCCTGCTGCCTCTCGGCCTCGCGCTCCTCCGCCGTCTGTCGCCTGGACGACAAATTTACACAGACATACACAACTAATCACAGCTGCAAAACGAATATAAGAAGACGACAGAATATACACAACCAGTCACAGCTGCAACACGAATATACACGACTAATCACAGCTGCAACACGAATATACACGACTAATCACAGCTGCAAAACGAATATAAGAAGACGACAGAATATACACGACTAATCACAGCTGCAACACGAATATACACGACTAATCACAGCTGCAACACGTATATACACGACTAATCACAGCTGCAAAACGAATATAAGAAGACGACACAATATACACGACTAATCACAGCTGCAACACGAATATAAGAAGACGACAGAATATACACGACTAATCACAGCTGCAACACGTATATACACGACTAATCACAGCTGCAAAACGAATATAAGAAGACGACAGAATATACATGACCAATCACAGCTGCAACACGAATATACACGACTAATCACAGCTGTAACACGAATATACACGACTAATCACAGCTGCAACATGTATATACACGACTAATCACAGCTGCAACACGTATATACACGACTAATCACAGCTGCAAAACGAATATAAGAAGACGACAGAATATACACGACCAATCACAGCTGCAACACGAATATACACGACTAATCACAGCTGCAACACGTATATACACGACTAATCACAGCTGCAAAACGAATATAAGAAGACGACACAATATACACGACTAATCACAGCTGCAACACGAATATAAGAAGACGACAGAATATACACGACTAATCACAGCTGCAACACGTATATACACGACTAATCACAGCTGCAAAACGAATATAAGAAGACGACAGAATATACATGACCAATCACAGCTGCAACACGAATATACACGACTAATCACAGCTGTAACACGAATATACACGACTAATCACAGCTGCAACATGTATATACACGACTAATCACAGCTGCAACACGTATATACACGACTAATCACAGCTGCAAAACGAATATAAGAAGACGACAGAATATACACGACCAATCACAGCTGCAACACGAATATACACGACTAATCACAGCTGCAACACGTATATACACGACTAATCACAGCTGCAAAACGAATATACACGACTAATCACAGCTGCAACACGAATATACACGACTAATCACAGCTGCAACACGTATATACACGACTAATCACAGCTGCAACACGTATATACACGACTAATCACAGCTGCAACACGTATATACACGACTAATCACAGCTGCAAAACGAATATAAGAAGACGACAGAATATACACAACCAATCACAGCTGCAACACGAATATACACGACTAATCACAGCTGCAACACGTATATACACGACTAATCACAGCTGCAAAACGAATATACACGACTAATCACAGCTGCAACACGTATATACACGACTAATCACAGCTGCAAAACGAATATACACGACTAATCACAGCTGCAAAACGAATATAAGAAGACGACAGAATATACACAACCAATCACAGCTGCAACACGAATATACACGACTAATCACAGCTGCAACACATATATACACAACTAATCACAGCTGCAAAACGAATATAAGAAGACGACAGAATATACACAACCAATCACAGCTGCAACACGAATATACACGACTAATCACAGCTGCAACACGTATATACACGACTAATCACAGCTGCAAAACGAATATAAGAAGACAACAGAATATACACAACCAATCACAGCTGCAACACGAATATACACGACTAATCACAGCTGCAACACGAATATACACGACTAATCACAGCTGCAAAATGAATATAAGAAGACGACAGAATATACACGACTAATCACAGCTGCAACACGAATATACACGACTAATCACAGCTGCAAAACGAATATAAGAAGACGACAGAATATACACGACTAATCACAGCTGCAACACGTATATACACGACTAATCACAGCTGCAACACGTATATACACATTTACATTTACGGCATTTGGCAGACGCCCTTATCCAGAGCGACTTACAACGTGCTTTCAAGTTACCATCGGTGAAGAGATCAATTCCGGTTCACTAGGACCCCAACTATGAATACATCTATTTTATTCCCTCTGTTGTAGATTCTGTACACAAAGTTCGACAACAAGAAAATTACAATTTAATCTAAATATTCTTTAAAGAGGAAGGTCTTCAGCTGTCGTTTGAAGGTGCTCAGTGACTGAGCTGTTCTGACCTCGAGGGGAAGATCATTCCACCACCGAGGGGCCAGGACGGAGAAGAGTCTAGATGAGTGTCTTCCTTTTACCTTCAGAGATGGAGGGACCAGGCGAGCAGTACTGGAGGCTCGGAGTATACGAGGTGCAGTGCGAGGTGTAAGACGACTAATCAAATCTGCAACACATATATACACGACTAATCACATCTGCAACACGTATGTACACGACTAATCACGGCTGCAACACGAATATACACAACTAATCACAACTGCAAGACAAATATATACGACTAATCACAGCTTCAAAACTAATATACACAACTAATCGCATCTGCAACACCTATATACACGATTAATCACAGCATCAACACGAATATACATGACTAATCACAGCTGCCACACGAATATACACGACTAAAATCAACTTCAACAGAAATATACGACTAATCACTGCTGCCACATGAATATACACGACTAATCACAGCTGCCACACAAATATACATGACTAATCACAGCTGCAACACGAATATACACGACTAATCACAGCTGCAACACGAATATACATGACTAATCACATCTGCAACACCTATATACAAGACTAATCACAGCTGCATCATGAATATACACGACTAATCACATCTGCAACACGTATATACACAACTAATCACAGCTGAAACACGAATATACACGACTAATCACATCTGCAACACGTATATACACGACTAATCACAGCTGCATCATGAATATACATGACTAATCACATCGGCAACACGTATATACATGACTAATCAAAGCTACAACATGTATATACACGACTAATCACAGCTGCAACACGAATATACACAACTAATCTAGGCTGCAACACAAATATACACGACTAATCACATCTGCAACACGTATATACACGACTAATCAAAGCTGCAACTCGAATATTCATGACTAATCCAAGCTTCAACACAAATATACACGACTAATCACAGCTGCCACACGAATATACACGACTAATCACATCTGCAACACATATATACACGACTAATCACATCTGCAACACGTATATACACGACTAATCACGGCTGCAACACGAATAAACACAACTAATCACAGCTGACATACGAATATACACGACTAATCACAACTTCAACACAAATATATATGACAAATCACAGCTGCCACATGAATATACACGACTAATCACAGCTGCCACACAAATATACACAACTAATCACAGCTGCAACACATATATACACGACTAATCACAGCTGCCACACAAATATACACGACTAATCACAGCTGCAACACAAATATATACGATGAATCACAGCTGCAACACAAATATACATGACTAATCACAGCTGTAACACAAACATACACGACTAATCACAACTGCCACACGAATACACACAACTAATCACAGCTGCAACACAAATATACACAACTAATCACAGCTGCCACACGAATACACACAACTAATCACAAATGCAACACAAATATACACGACTAATCACAGCTGCCACATCAATACACACAACTAATCACATCTGCAACACATATATACACGACTAATCACAGCTGTAACACGAATATACATGACTAATTCCAGTTGCCACACAAATATACATGACTAATCACAGCTGCAACACAAATGTACACGACTAATCACAACTGCAACACGAATGTACACTACTAATCACAACTTGAACACGAATATACATGACTAAGCACAACTGCAACACGAATATACATGACTAATCACAGCTGCCACACAAATATACACGAATAATCACAACTGCAACACGAATAGACATGACTAATCACAGCTGCTACACAAAAACATGACTAATAACAGCTGCAACATGAGTATACACGACTAATCACAACTGCAACACAAATATACACGACTAGTCACAACCGTTACATAAATATACACAACTAATCACAGCTGCAACACAAATTTACATGAAAAATCACACCTGCAACACAAATATACTCGACTAATCCCAGCTACAACACGAAAATACACCACTTATCACAGCTGCAACACGAATATACATGACTAATCGCAGCTGCAACACTAATTTACTCAATATTTAAAAACTAATCACAGCCACAGATACACAAAAATACACAAATATACACAACAAATTACAGAAACTGTTATACAAATGTACGCAAATAAACAAGACTAATTACAGCCACAGATACATAAATTTACACAATTTACTTAAGTATACACAACACATCACATCTTTTATACAAATATACACAACTAATCACAGCTGCTACACAAATTTACACAACATATATCAACCACGGTCACACATCTTATATGACTAATTACAGACATGGTTACACAAATTTACATGACTAATTAAAGGCAAGGTTACAAAACTTACTCAAATGTACACAACAAATTACAACCACGGTTGCACAACTTACTAAGTTTGCATGACTAATTACAGCCACGTTTACTCAAATTACACTTACTCAAATTTACAAGACTAAGTACTGCTGTTACACAACTTACACAAACATAACTAATTACAGACACAGTTATACATCTCACATAAATTTACACAATTAAATACAACCATGGTTACACAACTTGCTCAAATTTACACAACTTATTACAGGCATGGTTACACAAATTTACACAAATTCACACAACTAATTGCAACCACGGTTACACAACTTACACACATAATTAGACACGGATACACAACTTACATAACTAATTACAGACACAGATGTACATCTCACACAAATTTACACACTTAATTACGACCTCGGTAACTCATATTACTCAAATTTACACAACAAATTACTGCCGTTACAAAACCTACACAAATTTACACAACTAATTATTGCCATTACAAAACTTACTCCAGGTGAAACTCCAGATTACAGCAGTTACACAACTTATTCAGTGCCCAATTTACAGCTGTTAACAACGTATTCCAAATACACAACTAATTACCGCAGTTACACAATTTACTCCAGATACACAACTAATTACAGCAGTTACACAACTTACTCCAGCTGCACAACTAATTACAGCAGGTACACAACCTACTCCAGATACACAAATTACAGCAGTTAAACAACTTACTCCAGATACACAACTAATTACAGCAGTTACACAACCTACTCCAGATACACAAATTACAGCAGTTAAACAACTTACTCCAGATACACAACTTACACACATTTACTCAAATTACAGCAGTTACTCAACTTACCCCAGATACACAAATTACAGCAGTTACTCAACTTACTCCAGCTGCACAACTAATTTCAGCAGTTAAACAACTTACTCCAGATACACAATTTACACATATTTACTCAAATTACAGCAATTACTCAACTTACCCCAAACACACAAATTACAGCAGTTACTCAACTTACTCCAGCTTCACAGCTAATTACAGCAGTTAAACAACTGACTCCAGATACACAACTTACACATATTTACTCAAATTACAGCAGTTACTCAATTTACCCCAAAATACACAAATTACAGCAGTTACTCAACTTACTCCAGCTGCACAACTAATTACAGCAGTCAAAAAACTTACTCCAGATACACAACTTACACATATTTACTCAAAATTCAACAAATTACAGCAGTAACACCATTCACTCCAGTTACTCAAATTACAGCAGCTACACTATTTATTCCAGCTACACTATTTACTTTAGTTAAATCATTTATTCCAATTACACAATTTACTAACATTATTTATTTTAGTTACACTATGTATTTACACCAGCTTCACAATTTACTTTAGTTACACTATTTACACCAGCTATACAATTTATTCCAATTATGCAGTTCACTCCAGCTACATAAAATGTATTCATGTTACGCAGTTTACTCCAGATATACAATTTACTCCAGCTACACAAATGACAGCAGTTAAACTATTTACTACAGTTACATAATTTACTGCAGTGAAATAATTTACTCCAGTTACACAATTTATTCCAGTTATGCACTTTACTCCAGATACACAATTTACTCCAGCTACACAAATTACAGCAGTTAAACTATTTACTGCATTCACATAATTTACTGCAGTTAATTAATTTACTCCAGTTACACAATTTATTCCAATTACTCGGTTTACTCCAGCAACATAAAATTTATTCCAGCTACACAATTTACACATTACACAATTAACTCCAGTTATGCAGTTTACTCCTGATACACAAATTACAGCAGTTAATAATTTACAATTACACAATTTACTCCATATACACAATTTACAGCAGTCACACTTTTTATTTCAGTCAATCTATTTTTACCTACAGCTACACCGAAATAATTTAATCTGAGTGGAGAGTTAACACAACCAGAAGACCCAGGTTCGAATCCCACTTACTACCATTGTGTCCCTGAGCAAGACACTTAACCCTAAGTTGCTCCAGGGGGGGACTGTCCCTGTAACTACTGATTGTAAGTCACTCTGGATAAAGGCGTCTGGTAAATGCTGTAAATGTGAAGCAAAAAGGAAGGTGCCAGTAAATAAATTGTATTACGTATTATTATTATTAGTAGTAGTAGTAGTAGTATTGTTATTTGGTATTAATTATTGGAAAATCGGTATACATACACTGCTGTTTGCCAGGATTAAGGTTAGAAATTGGTTTCGTGTGGATGAGGAACAATTGTTTTGTGCGTTAAATAGACACCAAGTGAGTGAAAACTCCAGTTCAGACGTGTTCTTCATGTCTGTAAAATCCCCACATAACTTTTATCAACTACAATTAATGCCGTGCTCGTTAACGGCTGTCGCGTTAAAATATCCATCCGTTATTTCAATTAATTTAATAACTTGTCTATTCAAAGCTTGTCTATACGTCTATGGAGAGTTATATAATTTACTAATTAATAATAATTACGAATCATTCCTATCTGAATTGCTGCGTTCATGCGATATGAAAATAAAACCCCCCGAGCCGAGTTATGGTTTTTTTTTCTGGGAGATGAGCGAAGAACAGTGTGGTGGTTTTTACCTCCACTTGGTCCTCCGGTTCTGGAACCACGTCTTGACCTGCGCGTCCGTCATCTTGAGCGCCTTGGCCAGCGCCGCCCTCTCCGCGGACGCCAGGTACTTCTGGCGGTGGAAGCGCTTCTCCAGCTCGCAGACCTGCAGACGCGTGAACGACGTGCGCGGCTTCTTCTTCTTGGGCGGCGTGCGGTTCTGGTACGGGTGACCTACGCGGCGCGCAACAGTGAACGGTGAGAGGGCCACTGGAGGGGAGGGACGGGGACGGGGGGGACAGGGACAGGACGGGTTACGGGACGGGAGGCAGAGTTAGAGCAGCCAGCTGGGTTTCACGTTAACCGCAAAGAAATATCTGTGCTGAGGACCAATTTCTTCCCCCCTCAAAATTCATAAGAAATTATTCATTCAATCATTAATTCATTCGTCATTTCGCCCCAAAACACCATAAACATGTAGATATAAATAATAATCGTTAAATATGGTTGCATATTCGATTATCAAATTGTCCTTGAACGAAAGCATGGCAATGTAATTATTACGAATAATGTGTATAATAATAATTATTATTATTATTATAATAACAATAATCAGCACCCTGTAAACAACATTTCGTGGGAAAAAATCAGCTGCCTTTATCGACATTTGGATTATTGATTAGTATTGATTGGTCCCTGTGTACCTGTGAAGCGCTCCTTGGTGTATCTTCTGTTGCTCTCCATCCAGGGGAAGGTTAATCCTGCCGCGCCGCCGACGCTCGTCCCCGCGGGCCCGCCGCCGTTCAGCGGGGGCCGGTGCGCGGGCACGCGGATCACGCCGGCCGGGTTCATGCCGCCCCCGACGTAGCCGCCTCCGCCCCCGCCGCCGCCGCCGCCGCAGTAGGCGCCGCCGTAGCCGCCCGCCGCCGCGCCGTACGCGCCGCAGCCCAGGCCGTAGTCCAGCTCCTGCATCCGGGGACCGGGCAGCATGCAGCCGCCCTGCTCCGCGCCGCTCAGGATCTGCTCGATCCCGAAGCTGATCGCCTCGGCGTGCGCGCCCAGCGGGTCCATGGTGCGGCGCGCCGCGGGTCCGAGGCGCTCTCCGAGGCGCTGGCTGGAGCCTGGAGGACATCAATCAGGACGCCAAATGGGCTGGAGAGGCGCCGAGAGCCGATTGGCTGCAGACGCGACGACGCGCCCATCCCGCCGCGGTCAGGAGAGGGGACGAAACGTTCTATAACAATTAGTATTCGATGAAAAAAAGAAAAAAGGTTTTTAGTGCAAAACGAACAGAGCGTTTTATTTAACGGACAAAATATGACATAATAACTGGAACGAATAAAGCCAGAAAGTGACCATTTATTCCAGGACGCATCGTATTTTACTCCCTTTACCAACTGATCTCCACAAATGAGTCAATTCCCGCTTTTTAACGAAATAACGGGACTCTAAGACGTTAAAAGGGCCACAACAGTTTGGGACTTTTTGGAGGTTTTTAGGTTATAATCGAAACGCCTCGAAATAGTTAAAGGCAAATACGGATCAAGCATCATTTCTGAAGTGAAAACGGACGAACTGTTTGAATCAAATCGAAACTACTCGGAAGCGGCTGCAGATATTTCACAATTTGTTACATGAAGAAAAAATAAATAAAAATCTTAATTAAGTTTAATTTCTGTTGGTCCGGCTGACCTCTGACCTCGCCGTCATTTCGCCCCAAAATATCTTTATTGATTTGACAAGTCAACACACAAACACACTCGACATACAGACAGAAGAAGGCAATACTATATAATAAAGACCATCGAAAATAAATTATGAATAATTTATGAATAAAACAGACAAGAAACACATTTCTTCACATTTTATAAAACACACACGGAAGCGCCCGCTGAAGAATTCGAATCATATCGAATTAAGATTGCAATAATTAAACCATAACAACCACGATTACAGTAATAATTTATAGAAATATTCATAAAAACATTTACAGTCCTTTGCTGCTGTAGAAATGCACCATAATTTAGGAGTTTTGTCATGGCTTTATCTCCAGGCGTCAGCATCTGGTGAATTAAATCTAGATTTGTCTCGACCGGTTACAGCTTCACATTCGTCGCGCCCAACGAGGTCGTACTGAAACACCGAATCAATCCAACCAATTGACGCGCGACGTTTGATCGAGTAATTGAATGATTATAAGCGGCGAGTCGCTTTCTAATGAGTTCCCCTTGTAATAAAGGGAACGCGGCGGATCAATTGGAGCTTCGTCGGGAAGCGCGGTGATTAATGCCCTTCGTTCGAGGCCATTTTTATTACTACACCTCGCAGGGTGCGATGACGATAATAAATCAGCAACGAGCACGAATGATCCTCTTTTTTTTTATTTGCGGAGCATGCCGGGATGCGTGGCTTGCACCGACCGCATCGGAAATGGTTAAAGCGTCCCACTGCCGTGCCGTTCGAAGGCCGAGGCACCCAGAGGGGACGAGAGACGTGCCGTGACGTCACACCCCCGTCCCCAGGTGCAGTCTGGGGGAGCGAACTGGTGTATATCGCAGTAGGTCTGACAGTACTGTGCAAAAAAATTAGGCCACGATTAAAACGCAACTCTCAATTGGTTTAGGAAGGTAAAAGTGTAAAAGACACAATAAATACTGAATAAAAAAGTGAAAGTGGGAATAATGTTCATGTCGATATCTAGAGATGATCTTGAAGAAGCGGGCTGTCGGTCTATAAACTACAAGCAAAAGTCTTCAGATGGAGAGCAATATTTTACTACTGCACAGGACAGAACAACAGAGGAACCGAGTCAAGTTCTCCACTCACAGCGTGTCATTGTTTCAAGGAAATAAGGAAGTTCAGAAAAAAAAAAGCGGTACAGAAATCAACATTTGATCAGTGTTTGTTAAGTTAACGAAATTGCTTGCAGCTTAAGAGGTTTTGATTTCCCTGGTTTGTATTTGTGCTTAAGACTGCACAGCACACGGTGACACAACGAAATGTGTCCTCTGCCTTTAACCGTCACCCTTGGTGAGCAGTGGGCAGCCATGACAGTGTGCAGTGTGCGGAGACTCAGTGACACCACAGGGCAGTGGTGGCCTAGCGGTTAAGGAACCAGAAGGTTGCCGGTTCGAATTCCGAGCCACTGAGGTGCCACTGAGCACCGTCCCCACACACTGCTCCCCGGGCGCCTGTCATGGCTGCCCACTGCTCACTCAGGGTGATGGGTTAAATGCAGAGGACAAATTTCACTGTGTGCACCATGTGCTGTGCTGCTGTGTATCACATGTGACAATCACTTCACTTTAAAAAAAAAAACACTTCTGGAGGGAGAACCCCGCGGTCGTAGCCGCCCATTGGCTGCAGTCCCCGCTTCCTTAACCGCTAGGACTCAAAACTGTACCCAACACGAAATTTACTGCATGGTTGTCATCCATGCACATAATCAGCCCGGCGTCCTTCGCAGACAGAGAGATGACCACCGCCTTTAGGAAACAGTCGAAAAGCCACTTGTTTAAAAAGTATTTCAGACGAGTCCAAAACTAACACACACACACACACACACACACACACACACACACACACACACACACTCACAATAAAAAAAAAATCATCTTGCACATAACAATTCCTGAGAAGGTTCTATTCCTGACAAGTTGGGCCTTATCAGGGCTCCTAGTTTTGTAACCAAATCTATAGAAACCGAATGAGAATGGCTGGTGTCCTCCTCTTGTAAGTCTGCCAAGTAAAGTAAAGTAAAGTTTCTGCAGGTCCGTCTATGTCCTCGCGTGGGACGGCGTCCAAGCCTCACATAGTTTCCGCGGCCAGCGGGTCCAGTTCAGCGTCTTTAACCCCCCGCAGTACAACAGTCCGTACCGGGACTCCAAAGTCACAGGGGCAAGGGAACGAGGGGCAGGATGAGGGGTTGGTGACGTCCCCGGCTCGTCCCTCCAGGGCGGAAGCTGGATGTTTTCGGCCCTTTTCCGTTCGGCTCATTTCTTTCACGAATTGACGACTCCTTTTCACGCCCGCTCAGGGACGGCCTGTCTTTCGTCCAGTTAGGTTTCTAGGCCGACAGCGGGCTGATTTGGCCCAATGTTCTTCATCAGTAGGGTTCTCGCCGAGGGACCAAGAGGCGCAGGAACGTCGTGTTGCGTCTTCTGCTACCACCGAGCCGCTCGGCTGATGGGGCCAGTGATGAATCGCTTGTCGCCGTTTCATTACCACTCGGACCCTACAGTTTCATGCCACGCCCGTCTGCTAGCAAGTGGCCATGAACGTTCCACCAAGGATCCCGATACGCGGTCCGAAGTTATATACTTTTACGCTGAACATCTAGAGAAGAGACCGCAACGGGCGAGTTAAAGTGCGGATTTATGGACTCGTCCCCCTCACAACATCACGGCGCGAGGGGACGCCCGCAGCATGTGGACTCACTCGCGGCCTAATCGCGGCCCTGACACTTCTGGAGGGAGAACCCCGCGGCCCTGGCCGCCCATTGGCTGCAGGTCCCGCGCTCTGGAGTGCGGCCGCATCCTGTCGCCTGTGTTCTACCGGGAGGAGACGAGTGGGGCGGCCCCACTTCCCCTTTCCGCCCACGGCTTCGGGGAGCAGCTGGGAAATGTTCGCTTCAGTGAGATGGATGGACGCGTCCCACCGGCTACCGGGCATTTTGTGGGAGCGACCCCGCCCTCCCACTCCCCCAAACACACACTAGTTGTCTGTGCTCAATCAGAAGGGGAGACTTTCATTCTTCCTTCGCCCTTTACGGCCTTGAGAAAAGCCTCTCCTATCTTGGACCGGCAAATTTATAATACATCTTATAATGTTGAACCGAACGAGTGGGATCCGGTCTCACCAGAATGTAGAATTCAGTACAAATTGCCGGAATTACGCGTATTTGCAACATATTTTTTTCATGTGAATTAGTCTATTTAGTTGGTCTTTGTTGGATTTTGTCATTATTGTAAGTAATTCCTCTTGGATTTGTGATGGATGAGGAAGGTTTGCTCGCACAGAGGAGGCATGACTACTTTTAATGGGAAATAAATGAGAAAACAACGCACGTGCACACACATAATACTTATAAAAATACTTAAAATCACCCAAACACAAGCAGGATGAACCACAGCAAATGACGTTCCATAATATCCTAAAAAAAATGCAATTCCACAGGACTCCTATATGTTTTACTTTGATAATAAATGTACATATAATTTACAGATCTTGCGAAGCATATGAATCATACCAATACCTACTATACCTATACCAATGGCCACAGTAAAAAAAACCAAGCTCAATGTTAACTACATCTAAAGTGTAATGAATAAGGCTTAAGCACCAAATTTCATAATGTCGTGTGCTATTCTTTTTTCTCAGGTAATTGCCCAAATAAAATCACGTAGCGCAAAAAGACGCTGGCGCCATATATATTTAAACCATCTGAAGAATTTAACACCTGAGAGCGGCATTAATAACTTCTTCTATATTGCATAGGAAACAATAACGTGTGGCTTGCAAATTGCCTGCAATGAATCTTTATATTACAGTCTTTAATTGGCTTTATTACGTGATATCGGTGCCCCATCCGCTCTGAATACCTAAACAGCGGTTCATGCATATATGCATGACTCCACTCTTACTAAAGCAGCTGGTAATTTTTCATTACGGCCTTAACAAAAAAAAAAAAAAAAACATTCAGCATCTAGGAAGCGTAGGCAGCCGAAGCAGAAGGGAGTTAAAGGACGACATGGTCACCTCCCCCAGGAACCCCTTTAAGAACCCCAACACAAGGTAATGGGAGACCCCGGCGATCTGTCAGCACCAGGTGCCTTCAGCAGGTAGGGCTGGAGTTCGCGTTCGTCTCGCCGCCCTCCGCCCAATCATGCACTTGCTTGCACCAAAACAAACAGGTCCCCCGGCCCGAGCGCACAGGCCGGCAACAAAGGCGCAGACTGCCTGGTGCCTGGCCGAGGCCTCGAGGGCCCGAGCTCGCCGCTTTAATGACCGCCCGTGACGGACAGGAGCTGTGGGCCGAGGGCCCGGAGACGCTCGCTGCCAATTACGCTCGGCGGGGAGGACGGCGGCCATCGATAAACGCGCGTTCCAGCGCTGCCTCGGCCCACCCCTGACCCCCCGGAGGCTGCGGGGCGGACCACTTCCTCCGCGGCTGTCCGTCCGAGACTCAACCCGCAAACGAATACATTCACTTCTCTCCGCCGAACCACATACGACGTCTTCATTAGATACCGCTTCTGCCAGCTCCTGAATCCGACACGAGGGACGCCACTCGCGGGGGTCAAAGGTCATCTCTAATTGGGATAATGGTACAAGGGAACCAAAACAAACACATTTTCGGGGCAGCAAAGATCACAACAAGAGGGATCTGAGAGGATCAACTAATGGGAAACGCAGCCACTGCTGCCGCCGCACGGCCTGCTGAGAGGACTGGGGAGCTGCCGGGTCGGAAAACTCACAAGGTGTCGGCTGTCAAAACATGAAATCACGCAGACTTCAAAGAACTTATCCTTATTTTCACTTTCCGCACCAGCATGTGCTCTAAAAGACGTTACTAAATCTACCTCTCCAGGAGGCATGAAATGCATGATTCTGAGGCCGCTTTTCTAAAACGACCAAGCAACTGTGTGTCCTGGATTGAAATATAGGCTCAGGTCCATAAATTAGCTCAGAGGGGCTGGACCCTTAACCAGGCACATATCATTAAGCACATATCATTAAGCACATATCATTTGTGGACAAAATTGTTTGTCGTGGCATGACTACCACTGCAGTTATAGGTATTCGGCTCTCCAAGTACCACCGTTATGACTGGAAGTGAAAATTATTGAAACCCCCATCAAAGAACAATATGATCAACTTCAGTACACTGCATTTAAACACTCACAGCAAGTGGCAATAACAGCCAAAGAGCTACATTCAAACATTCAGAGCAGAGGGGAAGATCAGCAGAACTACATTCATCATAATACTGCAAACACAGATCAAATGGGGATATTAACTTTACTTCATTCAGTAGAGAGATGAAACCTACCTTCAATAGCATTCTTAAAATAGGAAACAGGATATATACAGTACAGGTCAAAAGTTGGGACACACCTTCTCATTCAATGTGTTTTCTTTATTTTCATGACCATTTACGTTGGTAGATTCTCACTGAAGGCATCAAAACTATGAATGAACACATGTGGAGTTCTGTACTTAACAAAAAGTGGAGACCTGACCTCCACAGTCACCGGACCTGAACCCAATCCAGATGGTTTGGGGTGAGCTGGACCCCAACAAGTGCTAAACACCTCTGGGAACTCCTTCAAGACTGTTGGAGAAGTATTTCAGGTGACGACCTCTTGAAGCTCATCGAGAGAATGCCAAGAGTGTGCAAAGCAGCAACCAGAGCAAAGAAACTAGAATATAAAACATGTTTTCATTTATTAAGTACATAACTCCACATGTGTTCATTCATAGTTTTGATGCCTTCAGTGAGAATCTACCAACGTAAATGGTCATGAAAATAAAGAAAACACATTGAATGAGAAGGTGTGTCCAAACTTTTGGCCTGTACTGTGTGTGTGTGTGTGTGTATGTGTGTGTGATTTTTTATTTATTTACACACACACACACACACACACACACACACACACACATATGAAATTCACTCAGTTTCCAAATTTGAAGTTGCTACTAGAGTTGCATGCTTTTTGATGGAAGGAGGAAACTGGAGAGCCCGGAGGAAACCAATTTCAACATGGGGAGAACATGCTAAATCCGCAATCACAAATCCAGAGGCAGGATTCAAACCCATTGAAGGTTTGAGGCCACACTGCTGAAGACGAGATCTAAAGCTTGAATTAATTCTGAACGAATTCCACACAAGATCATGTGTGCCAGCTGAGCGCTCCACGGCATCTGACTCACAAAAGGACCATGGGACTCTGGAGGTTAAATCTCTGGCGAAAATAGCATCTGAGTTTGGGATGAGCCAATCGCGTACGAACCACTCGACTGCCAACTGTGCAGTCCCCAGTGTGGGATTGTAACCTCAGTGCTATGCGCCCATAAATATTTGTGGGAGCGACGATGGGGACCCGATTGACAGCAGCTTCCTATCCAGAACAGGAAACCCACCATCATTCAACAATTACAAATGAAATGCAAAAAGCACATTCACGCAGCCGTTGTGCTGATGCGCTTCCATTACTTTGATGAAGTATCCACACATGAGGTCATCTGTCATGGGCGAAAGGAACGAGAAGTGAAGCATTGCGCCGCTACCGCGGACAACGGGGATACACACGCAAGACGTATCGGCGGCCATAAATCTCCGGCTGGCGCGGAGGCGCACACATTTGTCTTTCCCTTATTCCGCGTGTTTATTGGACCTAGCACTTATTTTGTCAGGAGAGCCCGCTTCGGCGCGAGGGGAGGGGGGGTCAGAGTTCGGCCCCGCGTGATTGGCTAATGGTCAGAGGCAGGCCTGCATCACTCGCGGCGGTAAACAGTGTGACAGCCCAACACTGCGCAGGCAGGGGCGGGACGTGTCAACACGACACACGGCGGCTCCGTAAACGCCCACGAAACCCCCCTCCCGGGCTAGAGGGGTGGAAGGAGAGAGCCTGGGTTATTGGGGGGGGTTCATTGCCTTTAATTGAGAAAACTTTCTGTTAGACATGGCGGAAAACATCAAAGTAGTCAATTTGGAGGCAATTAAAAGGGCCTCATGTTGGGACGCCGCGCTGGTTTATGACAATCGGCTGTCTGGCTGACAGGCCGATGATTGATGACCCGGCCCGGGTCGCCTCTTATAACTTGATCAGCCAAATTAAACCTGTGACTGTGGGGGCGCTTTCTGAAGCAAATTAAATCCAAATTTCACTCGGGCGCTCTCTCCACTGCTCGTTCCGTCGTCACCTTCTCTCTGTTGTCACTGAAACACACACACACACACACACACACACACACACACGCACGCAAGGGAACACACGAACCCCGTCTCAGAGAGGAATAAATAAAAATAAAAACAGCCCAGGCTGGCCTCAATCTCTCACCCCGAGGGAACAGCGTGCCAGGTGATCGCCAGACAGCCAAAACTGTGAGGACATTAAGACGTATGAAACGTACTAAAGACTTAATGAAGTTCAGCCCAGCGCCGCTGCTGCTCACTTTATTAGTTTACGCCAGATTAATGGGCCTAATCATTTAAGTGATGAAGATGGATTACCCTCTCCAAGCTGGTCCTTGGCCGCGCGTGCATGCGAGTTTGGTGCGTGTCTCCTGGCAGCCTCGGACAGGCGTGGCGTGAGCCGTGACAGGCTGAGTGAAGGGCCTTAACGGAGCCCAGCTACGGCTCCGCCCGCCGCAAAGCCGCCGCCGTCTTCTGTCGCGGTTACGGCGATCCTGGGCGAATAAAAAAGAAAGATAAAAATCTAACGCGTGTCCTCCTCAAATTGCACAGATGCATCAGTTTGAACTTATTGCAAAAAGAACATTAATAAACGTATTTGCATTACCCAGACACCCATGAAGAATAATATTAGAAAGAGTTCATGGTATAATACGTACAAATTTTGCCAAATTTAATATAAAGAGGCACGTTAAAAACTGAATAATATGGCTGAAGTGGCTATAAATAATAGCCTGCTGATGGCTTATTCGGAATGCACGCTTTGATGTGTGTGAAGCCAAACTTGTTGTGTAACGGCGGGCTAATTGTGCACGTGTGCCGCTTTTGGCCGTCGGCGTTAGAGCAGCGTTTCCTTGGGGGGGACGTGGGCTGGATTTGGCTGTGGCGGCGACATGCCGGCCTACCTCATTCCTCCAGGCAGCGAGGACGAGTGAGAGCAGGCCGGACGTCCTCCTGACGCGGGGACGGCAGGACAGGAAACCGGTCAGGAATGCGCACTCTGATCGCTGATGCTCAAACGGAGAAAAAAGAGAGAGAGAGAGAGAGAGTGAGTGTCGGGGGCTGAGTACCTGAAAGGCGATATGGGACAAAATACGACAAATTTCGGCTTTTAATGATATGATCTAATGTCCTGGGGTGTTTCTTCTACTGTGTGCACTGCATTATGTGTTCTTAAAGGCATACACCTCCAAATCCTCAAGCCAGACACTCAGACAGGATATTGCATCTCTCTGATGGCAATAAAAGTGTCAAGGGAGCTCACACCCACACACACACACACACACACTCATACGGATGTGTCGTCCACCGGTTTTAATTACTCTGCCCCTTTCTCGCTGAAGATGGATCTTAGTGTCAGAGCCTGTGACAGATTGAGACAGAACACAAGCGCAATGACAACAGCCAGCCACCCAGCCAGTGCGCCACCCCTCTCTCTCGTTCTCTCTCTCTCTCTCTCTCTTTCATCTGCACAAACACAGCAGATAGCGCAGCCCCCCCCCCCACCTCACAGCTTTTTCTTATTCATGCAGTCTTTCACGCTGACTCGTTGACTAGCATTAACGTAACCTGCCTGTCGCTGAATACGAGGGATGGAACAGTATATCATGAACTGAAGAGCGTTAGTGTATTTGGCTGTATGGGATGGTCAGTTAGAGAGCCTGTGTGTCCATGTGGTGTTTGAGTCAGTTCATGCACTGTTAGTGTTTGGGTGTGTGTGCTGTTAATGTTAAATAAGATGCTCTAGCCTATGGATAAATACGGCATTTCCACATAAATGCATCAATAATAAAATGTGTCATTAATTAATTTAACATGACAGGAATTGTAAACACTGGAAATAAAAAAAATTAAATGCGTCACATTGAAATATTCCAAAATGTAATTATATTTTTGGCACATTCAGCACACTTTGAATTACTTCTATCTGTCAGTCTGATCCATCAGAGTAAGTGGGCGGGACTACTGATCCCGTCTGAGGCCTTGTCCTTTGCAGCATGGTGCTACCATTCATGGGGGAGACATTGTAGGATTAGCAGCCTTCATCGAAGCAGGGAATTTACTGAGGTAGCACCTTCTGACCCATGTAAATTGAATGGTAGTGCCATATTGGAACGGAAACAGGCTGGACCAGCGTCAGTCCAGTCGTGTTTTTAATTCTACTCAGTTTCATTACATTGATCTCAAATGAATCCTAGACGACTTTATTTGATCATTCTCGAGAGCAAGTGACATTCAACACCAGCGCGCTGAGGTCGTAGCCTAGTGGGTAACACACTCGCCTATGAACCAGAAGACCCGGGTTCGAATCCCACTTACTACCATTGTGTCCCTGAGCAAGACATTTAACCCTAAGTTGCTCCAGGGGGGGACTGTCCCTGTAATTACTGATTGTAAGTCACTCTGGATAAGGGCGTCTGATAAATGCTGTAAATGTAAATGTAGGTACAAGGCCAAGTTCACCAGATCAGCCCACCAGTGCCGAAATCCTGTTGCATTTTACTCCGATTACACAAGAGGATTCTCTTTTTGTTTATTCGTCAAAGCTATTGCAACAATAAAGACTTAATCAATCATATTCAAATTCTGTAATAAAGTTTATTACTGACTCAGCAGTTCTTGAACGACATGCAGCTGGCAGCAGCTTGTCACATGACATGGGCTGATTTTAAAATAGTTCCGGACTTATGTGTTGTATCAAAAACAGAATTATATTAACTCCAAAAGTTATAATCCATTTAAATTCACGCGATCCAAATATCATATCAGCAAACATTCTGTAAATACAACTTGAGGACATTATTTAATTTAATGTGCCTACTTCATACTTACTCATGTACAAAAACAAATATGAAGCATATGAATTCACTCTTGATGAAAATGTGTAAAATACTCACAGACTGGCCGTTATTTTCCATTTTGTTGAAGACAGCCACTTTACTTTTATCACAGTGAAGTCCAATTTCTTCATGGGTTGACAAGAGTGAATGATGTCTGGAATAAATGTATATGCAGAAATGATGAGATCACATAAACAAAGTCAGACTGAGAGTAAACAAATAAGAATCTACGTAATAAATGCTCTGTGAATCATTAATACTATGCAGCGCATTTGCAGGGGGGGATGGAAAGAAATCCCACATAATCTGCGTATGTGCCCCCTATTGGTCACTCCATGTATTGCACATAATGTCGTTCCTGAATATCAAATTCAAATTTTTTTTGTCACACTCACAGTCATACACGGTATGATATGCAGCGAAATGCTTTTGCAGCTGCTATAGACCTGAATAATGAAAATACTGCAAGTATTCACCAATATGCAAATATTGCAAACACAAGCAAATATTACAATTTTATATTTTTTAAACATAAAATATGTGGAACAGGTAGGGTGAAGGTGTGCAAATGTGTAAAGTGAAAGTAAGGTGCAAAATTTAGAGTCTAGAAGTGGTTGGAGAGTATTAGAGTAGTAGTATTGTTGTTGAGAGCTCGTATAGCCTGCTCAATATGTGCCACAAAGAACCCTTAACATAAACTTATATTAAAAAGTATACAGAGGCACACATATTATGATTCTTAATGGGCTAATTATAAAAAGCAAAGGCCTGCGGTGTGAATGACAATAATGCTGAGCAGCCCAGTGAGGGCGGGCGGGCAGACAGACGGGCAGAGTGGAGTGGAGTGTCTGACAGGCCATTACTGCAGACGGGCCCATAACTCACGGTGATAACCTAAAGCTGCTGCTGACAACATTCAGCCAGGACAACTCAACTGTGTGTGTGTGTGTGTGTGTCTGGTCTCTCTCTTGGGGTGGACCATGCAGCAACGCGGGCTGCAGATGGACAGTCTAAGTGTTGACAGCTGAAGCCCGGAGCTCATGTATCAGATTTGTTATCTCTCCCTTGGTTACTCGTCATTTTACTTTTGGCACAGAGAATACGCAATGGCGGCTAGTTCTTTTTTTGTGATTTTGAAAGGTTTTAGCGGTCCAAATCGTCGGTTTATTTCCAACTGTTACAGAACGTTGCTGCTTCCGTAAAAACTCACATCTGAATTAAGAAGTAAAAGTCTCCTTCACCCTTCGCTCTCTGCAGGTTCAGACAGTGTGCAGACCTGTCCCTCTGGGCGGCGTGAAGCCTGAAAAAGGCCCAGGAAGGCCAGCTCAGCTCAGCTCAGCCTGATAAGAGCAGGTCAGGGGTCACAGCCCCCCAGTCTGCTGCCATTACAGAGCTGCAGCCGCTTCTGTTTCGCTTCCCTCATCGGCCTACCGTAGCTTGCAGACCTCCTCATGTACGCATGCACAATAAAATGCAACTGCTTGAAATTATTACCTGAAGATCAAGGAAACATTCTCTGATTCTATGATATGAAGTATAATTTGCTAACAGACTGATTAAGGACAGTGGGTACAGAAAGTATTTTTAACTCTTTGTTATATTGCAGCCATTTGTTAAAACCATTTAAGCTATTTTTTCCTCATTAATGCACCCACAGATTTATTAAGAAAGGAAACGTGAAATATCACATGGTCCTAAGTATTCAGACCCGTTGCTGTGACTCATATATTTAACTCGGGTGCCGTTAATTTCTTCCTCCTTGAGAAGGTTCTACACCTTCATTTGAGCTCCAGCTGTGTTAGATTATACTGACTGGACTTGATTAGGAAAGCCACACCCCTGTCTATATAAGACCTTACAGCTCACAATGCAGGTCAGAGCAAATCAGAATCGTGAGGTCAAAAGAACTGCCTGAAGAGCTCAGAGACAGACTTGTGGCAGGGCACAGATCTGGCCAAGGTTACAAAACAATTCTGCTGCGCTTAAGGTTCCTAAGAGCACAGAGGGCTCCTTAATCCTTAAATAGAAGATGTTTGGGATGACCAGAACCCTTTTTAGAGCTGGCCGCCTGGCCAAACTGAGCTATCGGTGGGAGGGGAGCCTTGTTGAGAGAGGTAAAGAAGGCTGTGGCTGAGCTCTAGAGATGCAGCTGGGAGATGGGAGAAAGTTGGAGAAAGTGATCCATCACTGCAGCCCTCACCAGTTGGGGCTTTATGTCAGAGTGGCCCAACGGAAGCCTCTCCTCCCACTTGGAGTTTGCTAAAAAAACACCTGAAGGACTCCAAGACGGTGAGAAATAATACTCTCTGGTCTGATGAGACCAAGATAGACCTTTTTGGCCTTAATTCTTAGTAAAAGTAGAAAGTGAAGTGATTGTCACATGTGATACACAGCAGCACAGCACACGGTGCACACAGTGAAATTTGTCCTCTGCATTTGACCCATCACCCTGAGTGAGCAGTGGGCACCATGACAGGCGCCCGGGGAGCAGTGTGTGGGGACGGTGCTTTGCTCAGTGGCACCTCAGTGGCACCTTGGCGGATCGGAATTAGAACCGCTAGGTTAAGGCAGCACCACCAGTACAGGGATATCCTGGAGTGAGCACTTCTCCAGAGTGCTCAGGACCTCAGACTGGGCTCGAGGGACTAAGCACACAGCTACAGTGTACATTAATGAGGAAAACTATTTCAGCAAATGACTGCAATGTAACAAAGAGTACAAAATGTGAGGGGGTCTGAATACTTTCCGTACCTACTGTAGTAATTGAAGTAATCTGTAAATTTGTGGTTTTCAATTGAGGAAACCACAATGACCTCACGATTACCTTATCAACCATGAATTGCAATGTTTGAATTATTCTTTGGTCCTGGATCAGAGTAATTTATAGATGTCACGTTAATACCACAACTAATTTAAAGGACCAAAACAAATGCTAGAGCCAAGTTAAATCCAAGATACCTTCAAGGTGAGCGTGTGGAGTGTGTTATGTGCTGCATGACTGAAACTGAAATGCAATTGACATTATTCGTCACAAGGTGGCGGAAGTGTGGCAAAAATAATTGCCCGAAGGCCCTTGAGTCCAACTTTTCTAGTGATCGCTTCCTTTTGCCACTAGGTGACAGTATTGAATTGAGTTCCTCATCCCGGGCCTCGTTTGAACCGTGAAGTTGAGTGAGATGAAGATGTGATTTTTTTTTATATGACAATGACCTGTTTTTCTTTTGTCCTTTTTATTAATCATGCTATCAAGAGAAATTATTACACATATTTTATACATATATGCAAAATATATAAACGCAACAAAGAGATTTTAAAGAAGCGCTAAAGTATTTAATTACTTAATTTAATCATGGATTTAAATAACAGCTCAGTGTTTTTTCTAATAGCCTGTATCAAGAGTATCAAAGAGTAGTACAGAAAAATGCTTTATAACTTGTTAATTACATCTTAACATCTTAAAGACATGGACAGGAGCTGAATTCACTGCTCCATTCTATTTGAACACACAGAAACATGTTCAGGTTTTTGCAGACAAGCAGTAGTGAAGCAACCAGAGTCTGTTTTCACAGCACAACACATAAACAGATGATAAATATTCCAACGTTCATCTCCAGATTTGTGTCCCGTATCATTCCGCATTCGTGTGTCAGACTCTTGTAATGCATAATTGAGGAATTGTATGGCTTTTGCATATTACATGCCCCAGGTACGCTCCTCCGGCTCGTGCTGTGATGGCACACTGCACCGGCTCGCATAAAGAGGATGGTGAGCGTCTGACCCCTCGTAGCCGCGAGGGCCAGCCAGGTTTACGCGGTATTTTCCGGGCCTCCGTCAGCCCCCCTCCCCTCATCCATCTCTGTCTGAGCTCGGCAGACGCCGCCGCCCGCCGCCCGCGAGGCTGGTTGGTGGAAGATGGCCTGGCATGGCGGGGTCAGGGACGCGCCGCAGCGGTAGTTAGAGGAGCGGGCGAGAGGAAGGCAGCATGGCGGCGGGCGTTTAAGGGAAGTGATTGATGCCTGTGGGGGAGGCCGTGTGTAGGGGAGCTTATTATGTGACGAAGTTATTGTGTGTGCATACGAGTGTGGTGAGAACTGAAGCCTGGGGGGGAGTTGAAGTGGAAAAAAAGAAAGTGACAAAAACTATTTTGGAATTTTGTTGCTTAATGTCTGAAGATATATTGCAGGAGTTTCAAAGTCACGCCATATACCAGATAAAAATACATTATATTTCAATTATAGAATTATAGTTGAAGTATTGTGAATTTAAAAGTGTGGTTTATGTGCTTTTTATTGTGAAAATAAATATAAAGTAATAAAGTAATATTTTAATGGGTGGTTGATTATTGTGTTTCGATGCATTCTTGTATGATGTTATTACAATAACTAAATATAGACCGTCATGATATGAAGATTACTCATTACTTGAACTCATAATGTGGTTATGAAAAAGTGAAAGTGAAAAAATAATGTAATAATAATAATACTTCTATTATTATTCTATGTAATAATAAAAGTATGTAATAATAATAATAAATATGTGCACATTCCTTTAATATTATTATTACTGTATAGGTTAAACAGTTACAGTAAGATACATTCATGGTGTGAACTAAAATTTAGTGTATGTATTATATGAACACATAATAATATGTTTAATTATGGAATCTTGTGTAATATTCACACATGGTAATTGCTTAATATAAAACGATGGAAAGGGATGAAAAGGCTGAAGTCTTTCAGAAAAACGTAAAATAATATTTTTTTATTATTATTTTCTTTTTTTTTGTAATGTTCTTCCTTGTCAATGATTCTGTATTTAAATGTAAGACTACTATTTATTAGTTATCGTTATTGAATGACAAGAAGTGTGGTGCTTTTCTGAAGACTTTTTTTTTTTAACCTTACTTTACAGACACACACACAATCACACACACACACACACACACACACACAAACACACACAGGGGAGTTGAATAAGCCCCTTTCCCCTTTAAATCCCAGACATTTTGACAGCGCGCATTAAGATCTGCCTGCTCAGCACGAACACATCATAAAGGCGGACAGGCAATTTCTGTTTTCACCAAATAGCCAGCCGAACTCGTTCTGCATCTTTGACTTTAATACACTAGACAAGCAGCTTAGCAGCGTGGACGGGTAGGGGGGGGGCGGTCTGGCTTAGGTATATTTTCTCGAGTTATGCCTCTCTCTGCCCCACCCTTTCCAACACCCACCCTCCCCAAAATCCATTTTTCCATTTGAATTATCAACTAGAATTTGATTAATATGCAAATTCAAGGCAAAAAGTCCCGTCCATTTTTTTTTCCCACCAGAGAGTAATTAATCAACAGTTAAAGAAAATTAATACATATATCAATTTTGTCAGGGACATGCTTAGTTCAATCGCCCGTAAAATTGAAGTTTGAAGCATTAAGGGCTTCTACAGGAGCGCTATAACTAAAACTTTCACACCCACCCTATTTAGTGATCAATCAAGCTTTCCCCTTAGGTTAATCTAGTTAATTTTTCAGCTCAAATCATACAGTGTTGTGACATGCAGTCTCTCTAGGAGTCGATAAAAAAAATTATATATTATTATTATTATTAAATCGGTAACAGTGCTTGGATTGCCAGACAGTGTGCATTTAAACACAGATTTGGGCCTTTTACCTGACCACACCTCAAACTACGGGCTACTGGTATAATAATCCTAATTATCACAGACTGCAATAAGCAGCATGTCCCAATGGGCTCAACAGCCACTACAGGTGACACCCCTCACACTTAGACCCTCTTAATAAAACATTTTATTCCATGTTCTTTAAAGCCGCCAGCGCAAATTACCCTGGATCATGTGTGGTGTTGCTACTTTTCCTACTGTGGCCCGAGAAATGCCTGCATCCTGTGAGCATATGAGTAGTAAAACTTTCTCCTATGCCAAAACGTGTGTAATGCTTATGAACTGGTTCTGAGTTGAGCTGTAATGTTCCTCTGATCCCCTTCCCATCACTTCTCCTTTGTGATCATTTATGTCTTTCAGTTAATCACGGTCATCACAGAACATTATTTGCTGTCTTTAAATATATATTTATGTTATATTAGAACGCATATTTCATATTATGATAAATAAGCTGTGTCTGTGTAACTGTGATGATGTAGTTTAGTGTAATATGATAGTATGGTGTAATCTTGTGTACATTCGTCATGTCATGTACGTTCTACATGCCCACTTGCGCTAACATCAGGGTATATACTGAAAGTTTCGCTAGCAAGCAGCTTGCGCTACTGAGTGAATGATTATTTGCTATCACAACACCCCATCAGTGTTTACACTGATGGAGCAATGAGTTACATGTAACTGCGTTACATTTGACCAATAAAAACAATGCATTTAACCGAGCTCTGAATCCCAGACAGAGGAGAGGTTGAATACAGCAGCTATTATAACTCATCCGTAACATCTTTCCACGACACTGTGAGGAAGGCGGATGCTAGACCCGCCAGGATGGAGGTGATTAAGGGTGGAGAAACCCTGACAAACCAGAAAGTTTGTAACATTATTCAATGCTCTTGAGTGTTAAATATATGATTTCACAGTGGTCTAAATAAAAATAATGTTAATTCCTGTATTGAAAGTTTGGCAGTAGTAAGTATTGATGTAAGACTGTCAGATTACAAAATTTCAAAATGGTTATCATGGTGAACATTCATAATGTAAAAAAATTCAATCAATGTAAGTAGTTTCATTACTTTCATACAGTAATTGAAATAACTACACTACATAACTACACATTTTATATATGATTAATTGAAATTGTAACAATTTACATTTCCAAAGTACTGACTGTAATGTAGTATAATTTAGTGTTGAAAGTGTAATGTAATGTGCAGTAATGCAGTGTTGTGTAATTTAGTGTGGTGTACTGTAATGAAATATTAGGTAGTGTAGTGTGGTGTAACGCAATGTTGTGTGATGTGGAACTGTAATGTTGTGTAGTGTATTGTTTTAAAGTGTGGTGTTATAAAATGTAGTGTAATGTAGTGTAATGTTGTATAACTTTGTGCAATTTTGTGTAATGTTGTAAAGAGAGGTGTCTAGTGGAATGCTGTGAAGTGTAGATGTAGTGTTGAGTTGTAAAGTGAGGTGAAGTGTAGTTTTAAAGAGAGGTATAATGTAATGTAGTGTAGCAATGTGTGGTATAGTGTAATGTTTTAAAGTAAGGTGTAGTGTAGTTTAAAAGAGAGGTATAATGTAATGTAGTGTAGCAAAGGGTAATGTTGTAAAGTAAGGTGTAGTGTAACGTAATGAAATTGAAGTGATTGTCGTTGTGATACAGTGCAGCACAGCACACGGTGACACAACGAAATTTGTCCTCTGTATTTAACCATCACCCTTGGTGAGCAGCGGGCAGCCATGACAGGTGCCCAGGGAGCAGTGTGTGGGGACCTCGAACTGGCAACCTTCTGATTTCGGGGCCACTTCCTTAACCGCTAGGCCACCACTGCCCATGTTGTGTTGTGTAGTTTAGTGTAATGTAGTGTAGTGTAGTGTTGTAAAGATAAGTACATTAAAAAAAATCCTAGTTTTTTTTTATGAATTAAAGCATTTGATCTATTTGCAAAACAGGCTTTAGTACTTTGGGGCAAAACCTTTGTTGGCAATCACAGAGGTCAGATTTTTGTTGTAGTTATCTCTCAGGTGGAATTTTGTCCTAATCCTCTTCGCAGATCCTCTCCATGGTTATGCCCTGGGGAGCTGAAGGCTCAGAAATTAGGTGGTAGTCGTATGAAAGACACACTTCTCTGACTTGATGAATAGTTGGTTGTCAAATTGAAATTTCGAGGACTTCCCTGAACATCCTGGACGTGGCTTTGATGGTCTGAGGAGAACACCAGGATGCCATTGAGGTAGGCAAAAAATGATGGAGGTTATCTCTAAGGATGTCATTCACTAAGGCCTGGAACTTGGCTGGGACATTGGACAGGCCAAATGGTGTCCAGTGGGTGTGATGAACTCCCTCTTCCTCTCATCCCTCTCTTGGACTTGGATTAGATGGTGTGCATTCCGGAGCTCAGGTTTTGTGAAAATCCAGGCCAGGAGGTCAGAAGCAGAGGTTTGCGGTAGACTATGGGGTTCTAAATCTGAGAACCATATCCTTCTTCCCCACAAAGAAAAACAGTGTAGTGTAGTGTAGTGTAGTAATGTGTGGTGTAGTGTGTTGTGGTGTAGTGTGATGGAGTGTGTTTTTGTGAGTTGTGTAGTGTAATAATGTGTAGTGTGTTGTTGTGAGGTGTGTAGTGTAGTGTAGTGTAGTGTGGTGTAGTGTAGTGTAGTAATGTGCGGTGTAGTGTGTTGTTGTGAGGTGTGTAGTTTAGTAATGTGTAGTGTAGTGTGTTGTTGTGAGGTGTGTAGTGTAGTGTGGTGTAGTGTAGTGTGTTGTTGTGAGGTGTGTAGTGTGGTGTGGTGTAGTGTGTTTTTGTGAGGTGTGTAGTCTAGTGCGGTGTAGGTGCGTGTAGTAAATGTGTACGTGTCGTGTGTTGTTGTGCGGTGTGTAGTGTAGGTCCTGTGTCTGTCGTGTGTTGTTGTGCGGTGTGTAGTGGGGTCGTAGTGTGTTTTTTGTGCGGTGTGTCCGTGTCGTGTGGTGTAGTGTAGTGTCGTAATGTGCGGTGTAGTGTGTTGTTGTGAGGTGTGTAGTTAGTCTGTGTCTGTGTAGTGGTGTTGTTGTGGGTGTGTCGTGTGGTGTGGTGTCGTGTGTTTTTGTGCGGTGTGTCGTGTCTGGTGTGTGTGTCGTGTGTTGTTGTTGGTGTGTTGTTGGTGTGGTGTGTGTGTTTTTGTGAGTTGTGTCTAGTGCGGTGTATGTGTAGTGTCGTAATGTGTCTGTTGTTGTTGTGAGGTGTGTGTACGTTGTGTTGTAGTGTGTTGTTGTGCGGTGTGTCGTGTGGTGGTCGTGTGTTTTCGTGCGTTGTGTCGTGTCGTGTGGTGTCGTCTTGTGGTGTCGTGTGTTGTTGTGCGGTGTGTGTGGTGTCGTGTGTTTTTGTCCGTTGTCGTGTGTGTGGTGTCGTGTCGTGTAGTCCTGTGTGGTGTCGTGTGTATTGTTGCGGTGTGTCGTGTATTGTGGGGCGCCTGTCCTGGCTGCCCACTGCTCACCTCAGGGTGATGGTTAAAAGCAGTATGCTGTGCTGCAGTGTTTCACAATGGCAATCAGTTCACTTTCATGGTGTGGTGTAGTGTAGTAAAGTGTGTAGTTGTTGTAAAGTGTGGTGTAAGTTGTAAGAGATGTTGTAAGTCGCTCTGGATAAGGCCATCTGCCAAATGTGTTAAATGTAAATGTGTAGTGTAGGGAAGTAAATTGTGGTGAAGTGTAATGTAGTGTAGTTTTGTAAAATGTGGTATGGTGTAGTGTAGTGTAGCAAAGTGTAGTGGAGTGTGCTGTTGTGAAGCGTGTAGTGTAGTAAAATGTGGTGTAGTAAGCTTTTGTGTGGTGTAGTGTAGTGTAGTGTCGTGTTGTGAAGTGTGTAGGGTAGTGTAGTGTGCTGTTTTGTTGTGTAGTGTGGTGTAGTGTAGTGTGCTATTCCATAGTGTAGTGTAGTGAGGTGTAGTGTAGTGTAGTAATGTGTAGAGTTGTGTAGTGTAGGGTAGTGTAGTGTGGTTTAGTGAAGTGTAGTAAACTGCAGTGCAGTGTGCTGTTGTGTAGTGTAGTATAGTGTATTGTTGTAAAGTGTAGTGTTGTGTAGTGTAGGGTAGTGTAGTGTAGTAAAGTGGGTTGTAGTGTAATGTTGTAAATTGTAGTGTGCTGTTCTGTAGTGTAGTGTAGTAATGTGCAGTGTGGTGTAGTGTAGTATGGTGTATTGTAGTAAAGTGTAGTGCATTGTGCTGTTGTGTAGTGTAGTGTAGTAAAAAAAAAAAAAAAAAAAGTGAAGAGATTGTCACATGTGATACACAGCAGCACAGCACACAGTGCACACAGTGAAATTTGTCCTCTGCATTTAACCATCACCCTGAGTGAGCAGTGGGCACCATGACAGGCGCCCGGGGAGCAGTGTGTGGGGACGGTGCTTTGCTCAGTGGCACCTCAGTGGCACCTTGCCGGCTCGGGATTCGAACCAGCAACCTTCTGATTACAGGGCCGCTTCCTTAACCGCTAGGCCACCACTACCACATAAAGTGTAGTGTAGTGTGCTGTTGTGTAGTGTAGTGTAGTGTGCTGTTGTGTAGTGCAGTAATGTGTAGTGTAGTGTGGTTTAATGTAGTGTAGTAAACTGTAGTGCAGTGTGCTGTTGTGTAGTGTAGTATAGTGTAGTGTTGTGTAGTGTAGGGTAGTGTAGGGTAGTAAAGTGGGT
Organism: Denticeps clupeoides; assembly: GCF_900700375.1. Taxonomy (NCBI): domain Eukaryota; kingdom Metazoa; phylum Chordata; class Actinopteri; order Clupeiformes; family Denticipitidae; genus Denticeps; species Denticeps clupeoides. Next base: position 21,142,185 of record NC_041714.1, read on the forward strand.
TGTAGTGTAATGTTGTAAATTGTAGTGTGCTGTTCTGTAGTGTAGTGTAGTAATGTGCAGTGAGGTGTAGTGTAGTATGGTGTATTGTAGTAAAGTGTAGTGCATTGTGCTGTTGTGTAGTGTAGTGTAGTAAAGTGTAGTGTAGTGTGCTGTTCTGTAGTGTAGTGTATTGTAGTGTGCTGTTGTGTAGTGTAGTAAGGTGTAGTGTAGTGTGGTTTAATGTAGTGTAGTAAAGTGTAGTATAGTGTAATATTGTGTATTGTAACTGTCCTCCGTAACTCCAGTCCTGGAAGTATTATATACCGGATTGTGACGTCACACTGCGATAAATCCTGTAGGTTCATCAGTAAGCGCCTCGTATATAAACCAGGAGTCTGCTGATTAATATGATTTGATCGTGTGTGACGTCACACCCCGATCATCTTCATTCAGACACTTGTTTCGCGATTTACTGTATGTGAGTATTCCTTATTTTGGTGAGGGGGTGCACGAGTACAAGCTTACAGTGAAATATAAAATATTAGAAACACGCACCCACATTCACACTGAAGGGGTGCTAGTTGGTGAGGGTGGGGGTGTACGGACCCCATTGTTTCAGCAGGGACTCATGCATCAAACTTCAATTTTCCGGACGATTGAATTAGTGATTTTCCTCTCTCTCTCTCTCTCTCTCTCTCTCTCTCTCTCTCTCTGGCCTGCTGAAATACACACAAGACTTTGCGATTAATTACCACGTGGTGCTGCTTGGGACTGTATTCCGAATCGCTACCACGTCGACCGACGCCTCATAGCACGAGGAGGTGAAACTCGGATTCGGCCGAGCTTTTACCGGGGACGTTTCGTGAAGTCGGCACATGACGTCATCAAAAACCACGCCACTGAAGGAATGCGAACGTGACGTCACACATCCCTCCGATTCCTGAATTTAAAGGCCGAACGTTTCTTTAAATATGCCTTAGATTTTAAAAATATGTATATATAAATATATATGATTCTCATCACCAACTGGTCAAGATTAATGATTGTTGCAATCTTATTTATTTCGATAATAGCCGAAATGAACGATGGGAAAGAAGTTGGACGTAAAAATCATTGAAAATTTATTTTCTAAAAATATTCGTTTCAAAAATGATATTTTTTCGTTTTATATGATACGTCGCTGTCGTCAACGTCGTCGTTTCGATCTTTAAAAAGAAGGGACGACGGAATAATAAAATAATAGTGCAATAAAAGAATCACGTGCTGCGTCTCGGTTAAACACCCACCCAACATCACGAGAAGGAGCGATAGAAGGAGAGAGAAGGAGAAGAAATAAAAAAAAAAAAGGGCGACTTCCCCTCCACTTAACATGAAAAAGCGGCCTGGCCACGACATGAACTGCTCGCCAGAAAATCAAATGAAAAGGCGACCTGATTATTTCAAGGCCCGCACACAAACACAAAAAAAAAGGGCGCTGGATGTGGATTCATGGGGCTGTTTAAAGGCGGCGGCTGGACGTTAATGCGCCCAGATGCCCCCGCGACGCGGAGCGGGGCCTGCGTGTCGCCGCCGTCGCCCTTTGTGGCGGGCGGCCCGATCCATCACGTTGTCTGGAGGACTCGGAAAGCATATGGCCCCCGGATTTCTGTGCGGCGGGACGCGCTTGTCTCCGTATTGGGAGCCGCGGGAGGGAGGCCGCGCTGCATTGTCGCCCGTCCCATCGGGGAGGACCGCTCATTTGTCCCCGCGTTTCACGCTTTGCGCTAAAGAAAAAAAAAAACGAAAGAGAAAAAAAAAAAAAACGCCTCGACCCCCTTTTTTCTGGGGGGGAAGAGAAGAAGAAGAAGAAGAAAAAGAAGAAGAAAAAAAAAGATCACACAGGCGAGGAGAAACTGGCCCAAAACCGGCCATTCTGAGGGAGCCTTTATGCGCCCAGATTTGTGTTTCTCACATAAATTCTATTGAGGGCGTAGAGAACACACGTCGCAGGGTCAGAAAAGCAGGTTACGCTCCTTTCCGCCGTGAAAAGGGCCACGAAAGGCTGGAAGCAGCGAACAAAAGGCAAAGAAAAAGCGGAGCGAGGTTTTTATTTCGGCCAATCGCAGTCCTGGGAATTTCCCGTAAACACACGGAAACGCCGCAAAAGCTGCTTCAGAAAACAACCACAATAACAATAATAATAATAATAATAATAATAATAATAATAATAATAGTAGTAGTAGAAACACGCTTTTAATTATTTTTATTTTATTTTGAATACATTACATTTTTACATGAGTTTTTTTTTAAACGGTGTCCTGACGTAGAAAGGCACTTACAGGCATACAAAGCATAAGAAATATATTAAAACGCGTCTTGATTCAGCCACCAGAATCGCTTTCTGTATGAAATGTCGTATAATACACTCCTTTTTTTTTTTTAGGTTTTATCATTATTAATGTTTTTTAATTAAACGCTTGCATTTGTCGGCTGTGCATAAAACGCGCGCGCCCGATACGCCCTCTGTCGTACCGGCTCCTGCAGTCGTTTCAAATGAAAAATGGAATCGAGTCGTTGGTAAAAAAAAAAATAAAAATCAAATGATAATAATAATAATAATAATAAAAAACATGCATTTAAATTTGTTGGAAATAATTAGCCGCCGGTGTGTGTGTGTGTGTGTGTGTGTGTTTTCGATGCGGCTGAAACGAACATTTCAGTCCTATTGTCTCTCAGCCTGTGTGTGTGTGTGTGTGTGTGAACGGTCTTATTGCTTTCTTTAAAACTCTCATCACGTGATTAAATAAAGTAAAACGAGTAAATATAGCTGTATCGGCGTCGCTGTCCCATGCGTGCATCCATTACTGTCGTTTTTATATAAAAGTCACTTAAATACATTTGGTGCATTAATGGCACTTTTTTAATAGTTTTTTTTTTGGCGCAGTTGATGCCGCCGGTCAGTCGTCGACGTCGATCTCCTCGTCCTCGTCCTCCGAACACTCTTTACTCGTCGTGTGGTCCGTGAACGGCGACGACGGCGACATCTGCAGCTGGCCCGCCGTCCTCGTCGGCGACTCCGGCCCCGGCATCCCCAGGGTCCCGTTGGCGCATTTCTCCAGGTCCGCCAGCTTGGCCATCTTCTCGAACGGCACGTTGCCCACGGCCTTGGCCGACTCCACGTCCGCCTTCATCTCCTCCAGGTCCCGCTTGAGCTTGGCGCGCCGGTTCTGGAACCAGGTGATGACCTGCGCGTTGGTCAGGCCGAGCTGCTGGGCGATCTGGTCCCGGTCGGCGGGCGAGAGGTACTTCTGGTACAGGAAGCGCTTCTCCAGCTCGTAGATCTGGTGGTTGGTGAAGGCCGTCCGGGACTTCCTGCGTTTTTTGGGGGTGTTCCTCTGTCCGAACAGCGTCATGCCGTCCCGTCCTGGCAAAAAAACAACAGCAGGCACATGGTCGGGTTAAAAAGCACGAGAAAAACAAGAACAATAATTACAACAACAACGATAATAATAACAATAATTACAACAGCAACTATTATTATTATTATACCAACAACGATAATAATTGTAATAATAAGAACAACATCAATAATAATAAGAAAAATTATGATAATGAGCATTAGCATTATTATTTCGTTTTTTTTTTCGATTTTTCTCTCCTCCTACGTCACTGTTCTCCACGTGAACTCACCTTCCGCCGCCTGCAGCACGCTGACCTCCAGGCCCTTGAACGTCTTGCTGGCCAGCTCCTCCAGCGCGCACAGCGGGGACGTCTGGGTGAGGAGGGCGCGGCCGGACAGGGGGTGTCCGGGGCCGGAGCGCTTCTCCGCCGCCGCCGCCGCCGCCGCCGAGATGCCGCACACGGCGTAGCTCCTGCGGACGGAGGGCTTGCTGAGGATGTCCTCGATGCTGAAGGGCGTCAGGGGCTTGTTGGAGTTGGCGGGCGGAGGAAGGTGGTCCAGCGGGCTGCGCCTCCTCTCCTCCACCGAGGCGCCTTTCGCGTCTTCTTTGGAGGTCATTCTGAGTCGGCGTCCCGGTCCAAACCAACTTTTTTTTTTCGTGGTTCGATTTTGTCCCAATAAAAAAAAAAACTAAACCAAACAATAAAAAGAATAAAAAACCTGCAGAATGTAAAAAAAAAACGGAAACGAATCCCCGCGACTACAGACACAAAGTCTGAACCATGCTGCTGCTGCTGCTGCTGCTGTTTTATTGCCGCGGGGCTGAGACGCTCCCGCTCCCGGTTAAAGTACCCGGATCTCCCGGTTTTACCGACACTGACCGGCGCTCCGACTTTCACTGACAACTTACTGTCGATCGGACGATAATCGATTACATCCACTTTTTTTAACCCCCTCCTTCTTCTTCTTCTTCTTCTCCTTCCTCCTCCCCTCCTCGCTCCTGGCCCGACTCTCCCTCTCTCCCGCTCCGTGACTACGGACGCCGGTAATTAGAGGGCAGGCCGGCCGGGGGAGGAGCCCGGCCCGATTACAATACTTAATGCTCGCCTCGTCCTTCCCCGAATCGAATTTCGTTTTATTCACTACCTCGCCGGGCTTTTAATTTCTTTTTATTTTTGCTGTGTTAATGTAGTTGGGGCGCAATGGATCTGAGCTTTTTTTTTTTCTCAGCGCTTTGTAGAAATTCCTTTTTTTTTTTTTTTTAAAATCAGCTCAGCCTGTAATAAAAGCGGAGAGAGAGAGAGAGAGAGAGAAAGAGGTGGGAACTCCTCAGTGTCCATAACTCAAGCGCAAAGGCCGCTTTACATCAGCAGCAGGATCATTCATCTCCAAAGAATCGTCGGTGCTGCTGATTTTTTTCTCTCTTACAAATATTGTTAACGTGGACAGATATTCGACTATTTAAAAAAAAAGAAATTCTGTATAATTCTCCGGAGATTTGTCTTCAGGAATGTTCTGGTGTTGGGGAGGAATGTTCCAGAATGAAGTCAGCGGATTCGGGATGATGTGCGGATTTTCGAGAACCGTTTTTTCCCTCATAGAAATTAAATTTATAATACGACAAAACAAAAAATTAATTAAAATAAAAACAACTGACCGCCGGGTTGTGTGAATTGGATAACGAAGATGCCGATTCCAAACTACATTTCTAAATTAATTCAAATCGAGGGGGGGCTTGATGAAAAAAGCAACATCACGCTGCATGTTTACAGGCTGAGGTCCTGATGTGTGTGTGTGTGTGTGTGTGTGTGAAGGGGACAGCCGGTGACGCGTTGGAAGATACCACTACTACGGCGCCGTACCGTGACGCGTCTCGACGTCACCAATTCTATCAAGTCCGTTAATAAAAAAAATATATTAGCAATATTTGCAACGTTTGTTTCGTGAATTTTTCTTAACTAAGCAGTTTGGCGATCGCAACGCTTATTCGAGAAATGATCATTTTCAAAGAGTGGCGGAATCAGCGAGGAACCGAGAGCTGCAATCCAGTGGGGAGGCGAGATTTTTACACGCAGCGTCACGGTCCACCCACGTTTCGTTAGAACAGTGATGCGTGTACGTCACTGCGTTCAAACATAACGAACAAAAAAGGATTACATTGCATACCGTGTAGAAAAAAAGGATTAAATTGCATACCGTGTGCAATTTTATTATTATCATCATCTTTCTCAATAAAATAATAACAATAATAACCAAACATCAAAAACAATAAATACGGTTTTGAAAAAATACGAATTCCGTCTCGGTGTTACGCGCCACTGCAGACGAACGAAAACTACATTTTGCTCCGCTCTTCTCAAACACTGAATTATTATTCATTATTCGACAGCTTCTAATAATATAATCATAATTACTGTATTATTTCCTTTTTAGACTTGATGTTGTAGTAGCCAGGCGCGAAGTATTTTGAAATTATGCGCATATGAATCATATCAGAGAATAAGACCTTCCCGTCATTCATCAAGATATCAGCGGGAAAACCCGCACTACGAATTGCTTATTTAAATGTTTTTGGTGAAGTAACTGAGAGAACTTTACACTTTTGCTGTCATGAAGAATTCAAGTTCACGGTTTATCTCAATGCCCCCGTTGAGATAAACCGTTTCTGTTCTTACATATATTATTATTATTATTATTTGCATCACGTTACGGGTTGATGCTTGTGTTACACCGCGCCGCCCGGGAGGGACACACCGCCGCTTGGACAGATGCCCGCGACTAAATGAACTCTTGTATTGACTGGCCTCTAGATGACGATGGCCTAATCCTACACGCAGATGTCTGTAATTATGGAGGCGATGGCTTCCCCACGCAGGACCGGGGAACATGCTGTAAGCTCCAACGCTGGCACGGATAGAGCCTCGCTTTTCTTTCTGTGTGTGTGTGTTTGTGTGTGTGTGTGTGTGTGGTTTGAATGCTGTTGTCGGGAACGAACATCCAAGCCGAGCCTCGTACAGGTCCCACCAGCCGCCCCGCGTTCAGGGCCCTGCCGAGCACCCGTGAGCACCGGCCGAGTTCAAGAATCCCAGGCGCAGTCCTACAAAGTCACGCCGTCTGGCTCATGGCGATGTCCGAACGTCATTACGAGAGGGCGGGGCTACGAATGTTGCCGTTTATGTCGCGTCCAGGGACATTCCGGTTCGACTCAGGCACGGAACATAACCAGTGGTTTCTGGGTGTGATGATGTTAAGGTGTCGGTTCGGGACGGGGAGGAGAAAGAACGATAGAGCAGCGTGCACGGCCTAAAAGGAGGCGTTAATGGTTCCTTCTCAGACCGGTCTCTTCCTGCTCAGCATCGTGTCTGTATCAGTAACGCTGGCATTTCGGAGGCTTCTGGGTAAGAAAGGGGTTGCCGGTTCTTATCTTATCTTATCTTATCTTATCTAAGATCTTATCATAAAAGCAGAACACACAATATCGTTGTGCCACCGTATGCTGTTCTGTTTCACAATGACAGTCACTTCCACTTTTTCCTTGGATTACTTCACATCGATCGTTTCTCCGACAAAATAGGAAAGAGAATTTCAGAGAAAGTGTTTATTTTACACAGGAAGGTGAATATGGCACCGACGTACGAGGCCGCTGCAGGCCGGCGACCAGACCCACACATCGGTGGGGTGAGTAATGACCCCCGGGGTCGGCCCGGGACCCCGGCGAGAAACCGGAGACGCGGCGGCTCGGTGAAACCGAGCGGGGCATCAAGGGCTACGCGAGACGCCCGAGTCCGAGGGAGGTCCGGAGGAGGACATGGAGGAATGCGTCCTCGGCGTTTAAAAAACGCGGCGGACGAAGGGGGACTCGGCCGAGGTGTGGAGCACGTAGAGACCACTGACATTTAAGGCTTAATTGAGGTGGTGGGGGCTGATGGGCGCTCTTTAAAAGACGCAAGAAACCGAAACACGAGATTGAGCCTCCCGATCACGTACAATCAATCTATCTGTCATACGGAAACGCTCGCGTCACATGGATTAAAAAAAAAAAAAAAAAACAGGGCCCCATCAGGCGCGTCAGACACGAAGGGAGCGGATAACAAGTAGCTCTGAGTCAGACGGGGCCAGACGTCCCGAGGCGGGCCAGAGAAATAGATCCCCTGCCAAGGCGCAGATATCTGGGGGGGGGGGGGGCTGTTCTGGTGAGGAGCAGCGAGGGGAGCGCCCATCCCTCACCGCCCCCCTCCGCTGGCTGGATTTAACCCATCACCCTTGGTGAGCAGTGGGCGGCCATGACAGGCGCCCGGGGAGCATGGCGGATCGGGAACCGAACCGGCGACCTTCTGATTACCCCCGCCGTCCCAGGTAAAGTAAAGTGAAGTTATTGTCACATGTGACACACAGCAGCACAGCGCACGGTGCACACAGTGAAATTTGTCCCCTGCGTTTAACCCATCACCCTTGGTGAGCAGTGGGCGGCCATGACAGGCGCCCGGGGAGCATGGCGGACCGGGAACCGAACCGGCGACCCTCCGATTGCGGGTCCGCTTCCCTAACCGCTAGGCCCCCGCCGTCCCAGGTAAAGTAAAGGGAAGTTATTGTCACATGTGACACACAGTGAAATTTGTCCTCTGCATTTAACCCAGCGAGCAGCCATGACAGGTGCCCTGGGAGCAGCGTGGAAGTGACGGAGCGAGGCGTCCGAGTATGAAAACGGCAAGAGGTCAAGAGGTCATCGCCATTCGCTTTGCACATCCTGCGCCAAGCTACTCCTGACGGGAAGCGGCGCGCTGGTGCTCCAACATCCTAATTAACAGTCAGAGCTCGTGGTGACAGATCAGTCATATCTGGCCGCATCTGGTGATCGGAGCTAATTTGGGCTCCCAGTTAACACTCCTGCGAGCAAATCCGCAGCGCTGTTCATTCTAACGAATGCCCGCTGACATCCAGACAGAAATACTCCCCCCCCGACTGCGAGCGCCGCTGCGACCGAACGAAGGCGGAATGCTTCACCTGCCTCACCCACGGGTCGCGCGGCCAAGAACACGGGAACAAGTCTAGAAGTTGCACACGGGAGCAGCGTGCAAAGAAAATGCAAAAATAAAGTAAGACGCAAACAGCGTGCTTATTAATATTCCTGGATTCTACTTCAGCGCAGGCCTTGTGCAGATCAGTAATACTCCCAACGGAGGATGACGTGAAACTGTTGATTACTGTTCATGGATGAACAGACACTGTGGGCGACGTCATTAGGGACCCATGCAGGATATTCGTTTTCACAGAACATCGGCATAGGAGACAATCATTTTATACATTTATTCAGTTTCAGGCTGTGAAATTTTTTTATTTTTTTTTTCTGGAAAAATTCAATTTTTATGACATAAGTTATCAGTTAATTGATATCGCTGAAGTTACATTTACATTTACGGCATTTACCACTTACTTATCAGCAGTAACAGGGACAGTCCCCCCCCAGAGACACTCAGGGTTTAGTGTCCTGCTCAGGGACACGATGGTAGTGAGTGGGATTTGAACCTGGGTCTTCTGTTAACCCACTAGGCTACTAGCACCCCGTAGTAACCTCAAATTAAGTAATCAATAAATGCGATGGATGGCACGAGGTGTTGCGTTTAATTCCAGATTAATCTCCTTTAATTTGAGAATAGAAAACTCAGGTGGAGATCAATAATATTCAGCATTAAACGCGGTCAGATGGACTAAGCAATTAAGGAACACATTGGAGAACCAGGAGATCTCTCATCTAGTTTACTAGAAGACGCAATTAGTGTGAGCAGACTGACGTTGAAACTGGACGGTGTGGTTTCCAACACTGGACC